>NW_014579474.1:27581-29285 GCF_000485595.1 Priapulus caudatus
AACGCGCTAATTGGACGCCGTCGGTGGCCCGGGCTACTGTTAGCCCTGCGCCGCGCGTCATGCGTAATTCTACGTGGGCTGAGGAGGGCCCTTATTCTACTCGCACGAGGCGAGCAAGTAATCTGCGGGAAAGCGGGCACCCTGAGGGCGTTCCGTTATTGTCTCAACGTGAGGGTGATGCGTTGTATTCTCGCCGTGAGGGGGATGTAATGGGTTCCCATCGTGAGGGAGGGTTGCCTTCGTCTGCTGTTGGAGGGGGGAGGGATATGCGTTTTGCATCCCCCATAGCGAGGGAATCTGGGGGGTTCCCTCGGCTTGCTCCGAAGTGAGAAAAGGTTGTGCCCTCAAAGTCAGCCTCTTTAATTCTCGGGCATACTCGCGCCAACTTTGCCCAGACTGGCGAACGCAGTCACGTAGGGCTGCTCTCCTCCCCAGTGCACTACCTAGAGGTTGGAAACGCGCAATCAAAGCGCGGCGCACCATCGCCTCGTCGACATCGACATCACAGTCTTCTAGAACGGAAGACGCTGGCCATTCCAGTGCCCCCACTAACTGTACCAACCTCTCTTCTGTACACCACCCATTAAGCCTGCCTATCAGGTCAAACTGGCGGAGGAAACCCTCTAATGGCACACCCTCCTTACCCGTAAATGGCTTAACTTTTACCTTACTCTTCGCAGCAGATTCCCTCACTATGGGGGATGCAAAACGCATATCCCTCCCCCACCAACAGCAGACGAAGGCAACCCACCCTCACGATGGGAACCCATTACATCCCCCTCACGGCGAGAATACAACGCATCACCCTCACGTTGAGACAATAACGGAACGCCCTCAGGGTGTCCGATTTCCCGCAGATTACTTGCTCGCCTCGTGCGAGTAGAATAAGGGCCCTCCTCAGCCCACGTAGAATTACGCATGACGCGCGGCGCAGGGCTAACAGTAGCCCGGGCCACCGACGGCGTCCAATTAGCGCGTTCAGCTGCTGCCTCGTCGAGATCAATAATACAAGAGAATGAATCTCTTCGACGAGGGGGAGTTCTACTCAACTCCCTACCCTTACTCGGGGTCAAGGATGTTGGCGGAGTTAACTCATTATCCTCCACCATCCCCCTACTACGCGTAGCATGCCCCCTCATGCCACTGCTAAACTCAGTAGGGTCCGACGAAGCTACTGCCACCTGTCGCTTCGCCCGGGCACCCTTCGGCGGCATCGCAAGCCGCCCCCCCGGGAAACGTCGTCTGACAAAAACACCCTAAGCAAACAACCGGTAGGTCTACGGCACCAGTTGTCGTGGGCGCCACTTGGGATGCTATGCTTGCTATCCTGGTCACGGCACCAGTTGTAGCGTTTTCGTGTCTTTCCGCGACACCAGGGGGCGCCACCTGACAATACGCAGTTACTAGCAGTTTACCTTACGTATAGTGCAGTGCAACACGGTGGATAGTGGCAACGAGAAATACGAGATAGATGTTCCTACCTTATGTGTCGTATCGTCGCCACCTCAGCCTCCACTCCCCCGCGAGCGCCTCGAAGCTACTGCGCTCTCGTCGTGGCCAACCCAGCGTTCGTTCCGTCTCCGGTGCGATAGCGTGGTTAGTCGACAATGCCACACCACAAACGTGACAACGGGGCACCCCACCCCGCTCTAACCGGCAGGCTCTCTACCGCACGGCTGCTCACAGCATTATGAGCATAGGCCA
>NW_014579474.1:30110-32385 GCF_000485595.1 Priapulus caudatus
TAGGCGGGGTTTATTTTTATCCTCCAATCACAGGTCGGAGCAATTCCTCTGTTTAGACGCATGTCCCTACGAGCACCTCAGCTCGTGCTTACCGGTACCACCGCCACACAGGGAATCAGCTAGTACTTTTAAAGGCATTCTAGGCCAATTGATTATGCAATGTTGACGAATGCTAGAGTAACTGACACCTTGTGTAGTTAATAAGTACATAACCTTACGTCCAAACGTGTACTATTAGTTTGTCCAATATCAATGCTGGTTACTAAGAAATGTCTAATTGAAATCCGCAGTCCAACAATCAGTTGTTTACAGTTTCAAACCGCTGCTGGCGAAGCGGGTGTGATACAGATTTATAGTGCACCGGACATTTTTCCACGCATGCTCGGCCGTATGCAATGCTATCATCAGTGATTTCGTAAACATGTACGCTCGTGATAAGGAACTTTTTGTCAGGACTTTCCACGTACGTCCGTGATTAGTACGTGTGTTTTACTCCATTTCCATGTTTAGTCCGTGGCCGTGGTTACACCGCTGACACCTCCATTTCATCTGGCGTCCAAAACATACGGGCCGCACAAATGGTTACGTCATCGCTTGACTCCTAGATGACATTTACGGCACGTAAATGATACGTTGATACATATCAACAACCGATTTCAAGTCTTGTTTGTAATGTAACTAGCAGAGATATTGGACAAACTAATGCGCGTTAGGCTATAAGGTTATGTACTTATTAACTGCACAAGCTGCCAGTTACTCTAGCATTCGTCAACATTGCATAATCAATGGGCCTAGTATGCCTTTAAGGAAATTACTTATCACGGAGTAGTGGCTGGATGACATAGGTAAGGACATGTAAGGTAACACTGTGTGAGGAAAACTGTTTGAGATAGTTACTTAGGATTCCTGCATAATATATCTATCAGATTTATTTATTATTAGCCGTTTATTTATTGTTTGTCAAATGTTGCCAAACATGATTTTTATGTTTATTATGTAATTATGTATTTCTTCCATGCCCCTTTCACGAAATAAAATCATTGTCATTGTCAGATATGGCTTAATCATTAGCTTTTGCTGTTATTGCTCAGTTACATAAACTATGAAACAAAAAGTCAATATCTACACGCTGTTATAGACTATAGTCGTATATGCATATAAGCATTAGTCTTACGTCACTGCCACTGTCGTTGACGTGATTTGACGCTCCTTATACATGTGGATGGTATTGTCTATATAGAGTGGCTTGTTTCATGGAGAAGAGTCACTTACGTAACTGTAATTTTATGTTAAAATAAAATTAGGTTGAGAATATATATCAATGTTGCAAACCATAGGATATATACACCATACGATGTATATGAAAATATTACAGAAGCAAGTTGGTATGCTAACATACCTGCATAATATAGTACAGACTTCTCTCTTTTACCAATTAGTTATTTTGGCGATTCTTGAATAGGGGAAGATGATTCGGTAATTACAGAATATTGTAGAAAATGAAGACGATGCGTATTTGAATATTCTGGTAAAAGATATCTCTGGAAGTTGTCATATTAATAACGGGGTAAGACATGAGCAAGCATAACACAGCAGGGTTTATTGGGAAAAGACTTAGTGTAACATACAATTCACTCATCACACACTCGTCGTTGGTTATAGCTATGTGAATAACTAAAATCACAGAATTAGGTATAAGCAGGAGTATATAATCACAACTTGATAAGTATATACCCAGATAGCATGCTTACGTTGGGCCAACGTTGGCATTTGGTTGGCACGGTCACGGTTGGCAATATGACGTTGGGCCAACGTTGGCATTTGGTTGGCACGGTCACGGTTGGCAATATGACGTTGGGCCAACGTTGGGCCAACGTTGGCACGGTCATGGTTGGCATGTGGTTGGCTGCAAGACGTTGGGCAAATGTGGTTGGCACAATGCTAGTTGGCCAGTGGTTGGCTACATAACGTTGGCCCAACGTTGGCCCAACGTCATATTGCCAACCACATGACAACCATGACCGTGCCAACGTTGGCCCAACGTTGGCCCAACGTCATATTGCCAACCGTGACCGTGCCAACCAAATGCAAACGTTGGCCCAACGTAAGGCAGCCAACCACTTGCCAAACGTGACCGTGCCAACGTTGGCCCAACGTTGGCCCAACGTCATATTGCCAACCGTGACCGTGCCAACCAAATGCCAACGTTGGCCCAACGTTGGCCCAACGTCATATTGCCAACCGTGACCGTGCCAACCAAATGCCAACGTTGGCC
>NW_014579475.1:0-4502 GCF_000485595.1 Priapulus caudatus
CTCGGTCGCGGTTGCTTCCCTCAGCCTGGTCTGCTTCGCGCCCTGAGCCACGGGGCGGGTCACAGGGGGGGTCCAGGGAGTTCGGACCCCCCGCTTTTCTCGCGCAGTAAAACGCATGCTGAGTGTGGTGTAATTTAAAAAAATTTGTGGGAGGGCCCCCCGACCCCCCCTTCGCGTGCTCGCGCAATACTATGGGTTACTAAGCTAGAACCACGCCTCGTGTACAAATCATGTACAGCCCCTTCGCCGAGCAAATTGCCAACCATTGAAAAAACGAACCCCCCCCCAATAGAAAGCTGCCTACGGGCCTGTATATGCAACGGTGTTAACATCACGACGTAGTGAGTATTAGTTCGCGTGTTATGCGTGCCGTGATGGTCTTACGCGTCGAATCGCGCGCCAAGTATGCATGACTTCGAGTCTGGCTCGAGGCGAACCGGGCCTGCCTGTTCGCTGTCGTGTAATTAGCTCCCGCGCAACAACGTACGCTCATCGCAATGCGCCTCGCGACCCCATGTCCAAGTGTATGCGGTGCACCAACCAGTGTTAAAAAATATATATAGCACATTACGCTAGCGTACTCAAAAGTCTAATATATTTTACTGAAATTATATCTGCCATTTATCTAATCCATATAATAATCCCAAACGGGGGTAGAAATAATAAATAGATATGCCGACGTCTCAAAAGAAATACCAATATTAATCTTTATATTACAATAATACATTATTTAATTCATATAAATAAATCATAATCAGTCCACACTCAGATAAATTGAATACGATTATTTCAAAAAGATTCATAATAAATAATAAGACGTTTATATGTACCTAATAATCAACCAAGAACACATTATCTAAAAACATATTAAATTATCGATTCCCATACTAATTATATACATATATTATATATTATATATTATATTAAGGATATGACTTATATACCTGGAATTATCAGCATAATACATTAATTTAACATATAATATTATTATACTAATTATATATAATATATTTCATTTGAATGTCACCTCTACATCAATTTTTTAGAGCACTCGAATCTAACTCTGGTCTTAGTATGCTTGTGCTGGCCAGCGAGGCCTGCCTTACCACGATGACATAAACGACATGCACAAAAAAAACAACAAGCCCCTGAACCATCGAACATACAAGCCGTTCGAATTTGAAAAAAATGGATTCGGAGCATGTTTCAAGCTTAACTGCAAGCCTTGTAACCAGCTATATGCACTAAGCTGTTACTCAAGCTTTGCAACAGGGCCAGCTCAAGTTTAATTCCTTTGAAGTTAGTTTTCTGAAATTATCAGTTAAACCTCAGAACATCAGATTTCCCAATCTGACTGTGCCTTATTGTTTGCCGGCCTGGAGCTATAGCCGCCTGTACGGCTATAAGCTTCCACATTCGATAAAGACACACGAGTAGATTGGCATCTCTCATAAGTAGTTCTAGGTTTAACCTGGACACGTTCCAGAAAAACCAACTCCAAAGTACCACCACCACCTACCAACTCTACTGCAGTGGCTGTTGCAAAGCTCTGCGCCAATAATCCTCATAGTGATATCGCTGCGTATCACATAGCGCCCACCTCACGCTTACAGCCCTTGAAAATCAGAAAGCTTTCCCCCCCCACCCACCTAAAATCTCTTTTTCGGGGCGCCGCCCGCTGTTCTCGTGAACTGCCTTCTGGCCTCGAGCCAACGCGCATCTCTTGTGGATCGCATCGTAAAGCGACGGAGAGATAACGGCGCGTCTTCAGGTTTGTGGGCGGTGCAGTATATCTTGCCTGTAGTGATGAAGAAATCCAGTCTTACACCCTTGTCTTGGACTTATTACACTTCTTATATTTACTATCTTTTATTTTAACTTCGGCAGCTCCTACATGAACCAATTTTATACACCCATGTGTGCCTGCCACTGATGACGTCAAAAAAATGCTACCTGAGCTGCGTCAAGTTTCCGCTGAATCCAGAAACTTGTTCTTGTTGGGCAATAATATATCGCATCGCGTCATCGCCTGCTGGGGCAAAAAACTGATGTCTTTTAGCATCTCACGAGCGTATAAAATACCAATATACACCTCTCCTTCTCACCCCCACGGGGTTTGCCATAACTGAAAGACAACACCAACAAACCAGCAAAGTGTATTATTTTCATGAAGTCACTAAATCAGTTATATAATAGTTATCGTGTTCCTGATATCCCAATGCTCACTGTTTTTCCCGCGCACCTCACTGTCCTAGAATACTCTACAAACTGACACAATCAAACCTTCGATTACTACCATCCCAAACGTGTGGCCGTTCCTGAGACGTAACAATGTGTATGTATGTGTGTCGTGTGATAGTGTCGCAGCGCAGCAAATACACCGTATACGCGCGGACAGCGCCGTGTTCTTTTTGCATGCTGCGCGTAAGCATGTGAACCAAGTGTGCCCTGCGTGCCAGTGTCGTGTGTTGTGTGTGTGTGTGCTTGGTGAATTGCTCAGCCCACGCGTGGTGAGCATACTTGGTGTGTGTGCGCTGCGTGTGTTACCATATAGGCAACACATGCTCTTTAAGCGCGAGCGGATTGCGTCGCGAGATGCCTGTATCAATTTGTGATGCATGTATGATTTTCACTCACCATGGTTTGTCCCATCAGAGCCATTCCCGGTCCATATCCTGCCCCTCTAGGCCCCTGGAAGTCGGACAACCAATATCCGGCCGCCCATAAAAAACTCCGTAACTGCAACGACCACATAGAAAAAATAATGGAAGCGCGAAAAATGCCAAGTGTGCATGACTGATTATGACCGCTACCTGATGGTTCGTTAAAACGAAAATATCATTGAAGATATTATATACGGAAATCAAGCTCTCCAACCAACCTACATATTAAGTTTACGAAATCAACTACTAGAGCGCAAGTAGATAATTACCCGTCGCACAGAAATACATAGCCTACTTGCGAGTCATCTTCGTGGGTTAACCCCCCATTCATCGCCCGCCTCCGAAATCCCAGCCCTACTGCCGATGTTATTTCGTTACAAATATCATGCTACAACTTGCCGCGCCCGGCGCGCCGCAAGATGTCAGAGCATAGAGACTTTTGATTTCGTTGCGAAAATCATTGATTTCGTAAACATAATACACAAGTTTTCCACCGTGAGAGAATTGAGTCTTGCCTTGCGCGGAAGGTCTGTGCTCCCGACAGTGCTCTATTATTATTATGTATTATTATTTATTATTATTATTATTGTTATTATTTCTATTATTATTATTATTGTGTTCATGTGTCAGAGAGTGAGAAAGAAAAAAAGAGAGAAAGACAGGGAGAAAGAAAGAGACAGAGGAAGAAAAAGAAAGACAGAGAAAGAGAGACATCATGCAGAGCTCCAACCGCTGATACACATTTCACCGCTTGATGGCGCCTTCACGTCGCAATACTGCTGCCGTCACCGCACTCACCGCGTGATCGACGGGTATGGCCGTCCTCTCGTAGAACGGCTGGTAGACGACCGTGAAATCGTCGCGCGTGTCGTAGCGACCGCTCTGCGCGAGCGTGCGCAGACGAGCGTTGTACTCCTGCTGCAGCTGCTGCACCTCGCCCAGTGACTTCTTGTCGAAAGCTCCGCAAGGGCACGCCACCCTGCGGCGATACCGCGCAGCGAAATTATACAGTGTGCGCGTGCAGCATGTATGACGACGACGACGACGATGACGATGAAAACGACATCGACATCATCATAGACGGCAGCAGCAAAGACAAAAACGACGACGACGACGACGACGTTGACAACAACAAGAGCAGCAACAGCAGCAATAACGACAACAACAACAAAATCAAAAACAACTAGGCCTAATACTACAGCAGCAGCAACAACAACAACAACAACAACGAAATCAAAAACAACTAGCCCTACTGCTACAGCAGCAATAACAACAACATTATCAACAACAACAACGACAGCAGCAAAACAAAACAACAATAACAACAAAATGAAACAACAACAACAAGTAACAAGTACAAGTATCCAACAAGAGGCAGATCGGCTATATCCCGTGCTATATACAACGATGACGATATGAGTTCTAAGGCTAGATAAAGCTTTATAAAAACGCCACTAGGGTGCGCATATTTATGAAATTCGAAAGTCATCGCAGTAATGCAGCTATGCAATATCACCATGATTCCGTAATACACCGTTACATGATTATGTAACTTCTATTCATCTATATATCAATCCGTCTATAATATATCTCCTAATAATGAAGTCAAGACAACGCGAAAACTGCACTGGACACGTGTTAACGTGCTTATAACTAATAATAACTAACATAACTTGCTTATAAACCTATAATAATTGCTATACGTAACCCTCTCTTTCTTTCTCTCTTTCTCTCCCTCTTTCTCTTTCTCTCTCTCTCCCCCCCCCCCCCCTCTCTCTCTCTCTCCCTCTCTTTCTCTCCCTCTCTCTCTTTCTCTCTCCCTCTCTTCACTCTCTCTCT
>NW_014579475.1:4512-7012 GCF_000485595.1 Priapulus caudatus
TACTATAACCGCTGAGAAGGAGATATGCCAGTGAAGAATATATGTAGTGTGTTGTGTTGTGGTACGTAACGCGGTTCCTCGGAATTTAACGGGTTTCGTTGATTTCTAAAAAATTACACGTTGTTGACAGACAAATTTTGCATGCTTAATCGAGGTTTGATGTTCTTATTTGTTTTACTTACAATCATGTCATTTTATGTTCGCTTTGCAGTATTGGAGGGGATGCGATCCACTGAGCGATAGGGGTCGTTCCAAAAACAACAACGCTTAGCGAAAACATGAAGATAGTGGGAACCGCAAAAACGCCCACGCAACCCCTGGTGGCGTGCAGGCGATCAGTAGGCAGTGCGATTTATTTCGCTCTCATTCTTCTCTTTCTCAAACACGCGTAAACGTAGCTGTACACTACCGTCCCCCTCGTCTGTTCTCTCGCATACACCGTCCACGGTCCTGTTCGAAGCCCTATATCGCAACGCGACCACTTCTCTACTAACACGCTGTGGGCGCTGGCTAGCTCGGCGTTTTACATCTTCTCGATCGCGTTTTCTCACCACTCTCACATTGTCTCTATTTCAAATCTCGACTCCTCTCTCCCCGTTTTCCCACCTGTCGAACTCATTTATCTCGCACTCAAGGCTGATCGTTGTCACTCTGGTTCACTCACACTATCTTATTAATTGTTTACCACACTACTGACTTCCGAGCGAGATCTCCGCTCGATATAGCGCGTTTCGGCTCAGCGCTGTAGAACGTAGAAGCTTACGCATTCAAACTAGTGATCTATCAATTAATGCAAGATGAGGCAACATGTTCAATCTTACTTCTCACACAATCTCTAGTTGGTCACGACGACCATCGTCCAAACTGATAAACCTATACATGGCACATCGTGTCTTTTCAACTTCTCGCGATACGATCAGCAATCAGGAGTCTAGCCACGCCACAGGAGGTACGCATATAGAAGTCTATCCGGCTAACGTAGCAGTATCTGCATCCCGTGCGAACTTCGCGCCCCACATCTCTTGGGGGTTCAATCCCGTGCTTTTCTCTTACCCTCCACACGCAACTCTCATTCGGTAACAACACAGCGGGTTCACGCATGTGCCCCCTTAAATACACACGCGCACATACGCACACGTGGTACGCGCGCACCGACTACAATGTAAAAGCAACACCTGAGGCCGTGCAAGCAGCCAGTCGCTATGACTCAATAATATTGCAAACGCCCGTCTGCCTCTCTTCTTGCCAAGTGCTGCGCATCATTACCTCCGCCCAACGGAGTTGGAGGAAGGTTATGTTTCACTCTCGGGTGTGTTCGCTGTGTTCGTCGTGTTCCGCGGGAATACCGATATTAGCCAGACAGCCAGCCAGCCAGCGATCAGCGAAGCCGCGGCGTATGGCGTATGTCGTTAGCGGTCGATCGATATCACCCATGCGAGCCAGGGATCAAGCAAGCCAGCGAGCGTGTTACAGATGTGAGCGCTAGCAGCGAGCAACAAGCGCGCTGCCTTACGAGCGGGCGAGCCAGTAAGCCAGGCAAGCCCAAGCGTGTAACAGTGTCAAGAGAATATACAGACGGATAGCTTGTGCACATTAATTTAACGTTTTTTACGTAGATATATTTAAAAGCTCAACCAGAGTCTGAGAGGGCTATCGCATAACAATATCACGATCGGAGGCCACTACAAGCACACATCTAAACGTCGTGTAAGGAAGCTAAAAATACAACGGGACGGCGGCGAACACGACCCTCGCAAGCGAAGTAACAGCTTTATTAGACTCCGTCGATCCGCGCATAACATAACAGCATGAGACTGAGCCGACCGCAATCCAATTATAATCGGCTTGCCTTTCAAGGGGAAAAGATATTTCTGGAACGCGACGGCTCGAGCCAAAAACCGCACGGAGAAACGGGCGGCTGGCAGCAGCGGAGCGGCAGCGCTGCCAGCAGAGGGCGGGCAGCGGCACGCAGGCAAGCGAAAAACACTGAACAAACAGCGGCAGCCGTCTTGAAAGCTATAGCAGTCCGGCTTCTCACACTGCAGTTGAAAACAAGGTATAACTATGGACATCGTTCTCATTTTCCTCTCCCTCTTCATCGTGCTCTATTTTCTCTCCTCCTCGCTTCTCTCTCTCCACTCTGCTCCTCTCTTCTTCCTTAAGCGCTTCTTTCATATTCTCTCTGTCTCCTCACCTCTTACTCTCAGAGAGCATCAACTGTCGCACGCAAATCTTATATCAGCAACCCGCGACTCTCTATCTCTCTCTCATCTCTCAGGGCGCGCTTTTGCCAGGAAATTAAGCTATTTAAGATTTCGTAAATCTAGTTCTCTTCGAGAGACACAAAATAGTGTGTTGTTGCTGTCGCAGAATATTTGATTGCGGTCCTATCGCACCCACGACAGACATTGCCATCGCTATACAATGTTCTAACTATATCACGCACATCCGCTCTTCACATCATCACACTCTTACGCCCTCGCCTCACCCATCTTCATTC
>NW_014579475.1:12012-17938 GCF_000485595.1 Priapulus caudatus
TGTGGTCCCTACTTCATTTAGTGTCGCATCCCCTCCAATACTGCAAAGGAAAAACTGACATGAATAAAACAAATAGAACAAAAAAACTGCAAAATGTCGTCAACAAAACGTGTAATTTTTTAGAAATCAACGAACAACCGTTAAATTCCCGAGGAACGCTACCACACACACACACACACATATATATAATAATATATATATATATATATATATATATATATTATATATATACTACTTATAAAGTTCTGCCTTGTATTTAAACCGGTTCCGTGCTTAACGATCAATCAGTACAAGAAGTAATAAGGGCGCCATTTGCTTACGCTCCATGCCAATGCCCCTGTAGTTAGTCCGACGCCCCGCTAAGGTGGGCTGCCACCGGCCCGTTAGCCCGCGCTGCAGTAGGACGGAGTGAGAGCGTAAACAAGCCGGAGTATCAACCTCAGCACTCGTACGTGTAAAAAGCGGCAAACACAAAAACTTGGATACATGCACACACTTGCGCACGCACGCACGCACGCACGCACGCACACACACACACACACACACACACACACACACACACACACACTCGCACAAAGCACACAACACACACACACACACAACACGACACACACACACACACAGCACACACAACCATACACGCACGCGGCACGCACGCACACACGCCACGCCACGCAGCGCACACACACACTACACCACACACACACACACAGCACGCACACACGACACACCACACATGGCAGCATACGCACACACACACATTATATATATATATATATATTATATTATATATATATATATATATATATATAATTATATTATATATATATCAAGAGTACATAATAGAGATCGATCATACATACATAATCGATTAGACATGCATGATAGATAGTACATCTCTATTATGTACTCTTGATATATATATATCGTTGGTCGAGAACCAAGCTACCGCTATATTTACTCTGCGGCTAGCAAATATTAACACAACGGGGGCTATGAGTTATGGCCCGAGCGATAAACAGATTGTGCGCGTAATCTGAAATTTTGCGCAACCCTGCTGCACAATGTCAACAACGCTCTGCGTAGCTTAAAAATGTATTTGTAGAAGGAAAAATGGTGTAGTTTCAAGAAACGACGGCCCACGCGCTACCTATGTAATTTCCGAAATCACGGATAAGGAACGATGTGCTGGATACACGCTGATCATGAGAGGTCATACTGGCGGTCTGATACGTACGCGACCCTCGGTCATGCTAGATCATCATTTTAATTATCGATTATTTATCGGGAATTTTTCCGATGCAAAGTGGAACGTCAAAGCTTTCACGTGATATGTGAGGGGGTTTGATGTGTGTTGGAGCGAGTCGCACGTGTGCTTGCCAGTGTACGTACCCGTGGCGGTGTATGTACGCGCGTGTATGCGCCTAAAGGCCCGTCTCCACACACACGGCGCGGCACGGCACGGCACGGCAAATGCACCGTTCACCCGTTCCGGCCAAAATTCAAATCTATAAAATATCTTATCACCTCAACGAGTTAGATGAGATCAATAGCTAATAATGTTTCATTAGCTCTTGATAGGATATAGGGTCGAATAGCGATGCTTCCTTACGCTTAGAGAATCTCCCATTGCTGCTATGGCGTTGATGTCGGATGGTCGTAGTTTGTGCACGGACGTTGGCACGGTGTCCGATACATTCACCACGCATCGAAACGGGTATCCGCGTGCCTGCAAGAGTCGATCGCAAAAGTATGAAAGAAGGGCCAAGTCCTTGATGGCACTTCAGAACTAGGCATGCTACGTCACCTGCCGGTTAAGGATACTCTCAAGGTTTTAGGCAAAATTTTACAGATTTTTCATTTTCAATTTTATTCGATGGCTATAACACTATGTGCCACCTTCGTACATGCTCATTTCTTCATATAACGGTACATGTGAACTGTTAGAGCGATTTGACTGCCCGCGTACATGTGTAGTAATTAAGCAGCGGCTGACGTCATGATGACGTCAGAGACATGATACAACCACGATATTCACTAGTAATAAATAAGCCAGTATCATTCAGCGTCAACTCTGCTACAGCTGTCATTACATGTATTCATGTACATTCATGTACATCTGGCTGCTAGTGATCCAACAAGTATCCCACGCCCAAAATAGTTCTAACACCTCGCAACACACCTTACTGTATAGATACAATAATGTAACCCAAACACAGGGTTACCCACACAGGCGGTCACTCATTGTGAAAAATAGAAAAACCCTGATTTCTCCGTTTCGATTTCTGACATAGTAGCCGATGTATAAATGGATATTCCTCTGTGATTACAACTCGGATTAATTTAATTTTACACTCGTTTTAATGGTAACATATTGTGGTAAAGAAGAGCGTCAGGGATTGTTATTAAGTGCCGAATTTTATTAGTTATGCCTCTTTATTCGCTAAAACTTTCAATTCTAACACACAACTTGATTTTTAAGCAGTTTTTTCCAGTTTTCTCGGTAAATATGAAAATTAAAAAAAAATCCTGACGCACTATTTTGGTCAATATTGTGCTTAACATGTGGCAAAAATGTTGTATCCTCACTCTTTCTGGTAGTTGAGAAATATCCAAAATACCATTTTTACATAAAAATTCAAAATTTGTGTGGTAACTGTGGGAAATTTCATGAATTTTTTTGGCTTGAGCATAGAGATAAATCTCCTCTATAAATAAAACAAGTGATTGATTCGATTCATTCGCCAATAAACGTTTAATCTTCATTAGAGCAATACCCGTGCAAAAGGTGGAGAGTATCCTTAAACCGAAGGTTGCCACAAGTTACCAGCTCGCTTCTCACTATATGAAACAGTCGTAGAGCCTGGTCGGGCTAGACTGAGTGTCGCTAGTCGTTTTTACACAGGAAAATGTGTTGGACAAGTCTAAAAGCACTAGAGCTTGTTGTCCGAAACAAAATTACTTTTAACATGAACGTTAGACTGGACCGCTATACACTTGCCTATTAAAAACTCGTAAATCTACAATGTTTCTGTTAACAGTCTAAAAGAAAAGGTTAGTGCTAAGATTAAACGTTTAGACTAGTTTTGTTTCTGACATCGGGTACCGCGCTTGCTGTGAGAGAGTGCGCCCTGCTTGTAGATACAATAATGTAACCCAAACCCAGGAGGATAGGGGCCCTATCCTCCTGGGTTTGGGTTACATTATTGTATCTAGCCCTGGTTGGTGCAAATTGGTTTGAATAAATCAAATGTTAATTGGACTAGTAGTTTTCGGAGTGGTGCGCTTCATTATAACAGACGCGTACGCGCATTTCTGTGTCAACCTTCACATCGCTTTCGCCAAATAATATAGGAATAACTCACTCAATGTAATATAAAACCTATATAACTCTACAATTACCTCCGCTGAGAAAATTGCGCATGCAACCGGTATAACAACGCAAAACCCTCATAATACAAATAGATTTTACTAAATTATTTATATTCTAATCTGTTTATATTTCTCCGACACGAAAACCAGTCGATCGAACAACACAAGCGTCACCTGTGATCGAGGACTGTCGTGTATCTGCGTTAGCTCTCTCAGCGTGAGAGACTGGAACAGTTCGTAGAGTCTAGGGTCATGCTTGACCTCCTCCAGCAACCATTCTCTGTGCTCATCGTCATCGGTGACGTCACACGCTGCGCAGAAACCATGGATTTTCACGTCTTTTTACGTTTTTTGGCAGACAGCGGTAATAACTTCCAAGCAATTACATTTTCTGATGTACGACAGTACGACTCATCGCATCCTGTACGATTTATATGTTTTTGATTTTATATGTTACCCCCAATTCAGCGTTGTCTAATATGTGAAAAACTATTTAAAGATTTTATAGTTGCGAACATCTAACAATGTTGAGTGTTAGCTTATATTATATATATATATATAAGTTACCAATTTACCATAAATAGAAATATCTATACTTGAAGTCTGATACTAAATAATGCGCATGTAGGCCCCTACATATGTGCATGTATGTAACATGATCTATAAAAATTAAAATTAAATTAAAATATTTATATTATAATATTTATACTAAATATTATAATTATAAATATTATATAATGCCAATGTTGATTGGTATTGCGATTGGTAACAAGTATAATATTGATAACTGATACAACGTTTAATTTACGCATGATTAAAATCATTGGGTCGTCATTGTTTGAGCATTCTATGTATCATGTATTGAATTTACGTTAATATTTCACACCTGCAATACAGATTCGCGCACACTGCTTACCGGCATTTCGTACGTAGAAACAGGCGACTGCGAGTAAAATAACAGCAGTCTTCATCCTATGTTATACAGATGTCCGAGTCGGCATAAAAGATTCACATTCACAGGCGATCTAGTTCCTTGCCTTTTCTTCTAGCAGTACTTGTAGTATTATGTGCGAGTAGTTGACGCTATTTGTGGCGTTTGGCGTTTGCCTAGGCGTGTGCAGCATGGGTGAAAGCCAACTCGAAATGAACCGATTACACGGAAAGTTGCTACTATAACATCCGATGATGTTATCAGGTCACCTGCACTTGGTGTTTATAGTAAAAGTGAATAGATGGGTTTGTGTGCGTGTGAGTGTGTGTGTGTGTGTGTGTGTGTGTGTGTGTGTGTGTGTGTGTGTGTGTGTGTGTGTGTGTGTGTGTGTGTGTGTGTGTGTGTGTGTGTGCGTGCGTGTGTTACGCGCGCGAGAGTGTAGGAGAAAGCGAGAGAGAGAGAGAGAGGGGGGACGAAAGAGACTTGTACGAGGTACCTCCTTTTGTGTGTTTTATGCTTCGCTAGCGTCGATGAAATCCGATAGGGTAAGCCAAGGATTAAACGCAAATAATATTCCACTTACGAGAACATCTCACTGCCTGCACTTGACGTTTCCTGACATAATAAATTTTCATGCCAACCCAATGTTTACTCGTGTAAAAGTCTACTTGAATCCGATAACTGCCACCGCAGCCACGGTGTTATGTGTGTTTCTAGGAGCGCGCGTAGCTAGACAAACTCTACTCGATAAACTCTGTTTGATGTCGATTTATTCTGAGATTCGATGATAGCGCCACGTCAAGCGGTGCGACGCCCTTCAATTCAAGCTTATGATTTATACCGCCACCTACTCGCGCCGGCGAAGGATCAATCAATGATAGCATTGATAGATTGGTACTCGTGAACTCCCGCGAAGGGCGTCTGCCAACGTCGCAACGTGCACGCAAATATCGCGCCCTCTAGCGGCGCAAATAATATAATATTTGGCTGTACAGAAGCGCTAAGAAACTGCCGTATGTCGTGATATGCCGTGAGACGTGTATGCCGTGAGCCGTGTATGCCGTGAGCCGTGTATACCACGAGCCGTGTATGCCGTGAGCCGTGTATGCCGTGAGCCGTGTATGCCGTATGTCGTGATATGCCGTGAGCCGTGAGCCGTGAGCCGTGAGCCGTGTATG
This sequence comes from Priapulus caudatus, assembly GCF_000485595.1. Taxonomy (NCBI): domain Eukaryota; kingdom Metazoa; phylum Priapulida; class Priapulimorpha; order Priapulimorphida; family Priapulidae; genus Priapulus; species Priapulus caudatus. The sequence continues at coordinate 17,494 of NW_014579475.1, forward strand.
CCGTATGTCGTGATATGCCGTGACCCGTGTATGCCGTGAGCCGTGTATGCCGTATGTCGTGATATGCCGTGAGCCGTGTATGCCGTGGGCCGTGTATGCCGTGAGCCATGTAGTGCGTTTATAGCTGGTGAAAGTATCAGCGATTGAATAAGAAACCCAAACTGCATGCAGCAGTACACACAACTCAGTAATTGAGCCAAACTGCATGCAGCGCCCCCTTCCCACACTCAGGATATACCACTGCCACAATGCTAGCACTATTTTTAAAGTGGGCGGAGCTCCGGGGAAATCCAACAAATGGCAATCCAACGGCCGCGAAGTTGCCGCCGAACAAAACATTAGAAATTTCTATGATTTGCATGTTTGTTGGTGGACAAATTTAGATGTTTTAAGCTGAATACGCAAAAATGTATCAAAGACAATTAATGTTCGAGAATTAGGTATA
>NW_014579475.1:17948-32377 GCF_000485595.1 Priapulus caudatus
GGTCCGAATTCGGCACTAGAGTGCAATTAATTAGCATTGTGCACGCAAGTTGGATGCCTCGTGGACGAGTGGAGAAGCATTAGAAGTAAAATTATTTGTTGTTTGTATTCGTGAGATTCCGTCAGGTGGCGTAGTCAGAGCGACCGGTTCGTGTTTTTGTGTATGGAAGATGGGTCAGACAAACTTGGCAGAAATTCGCATGGCATGAGCTGGCAAAAGTTTCGAGCGGGGGAGCGATAGAGCATGGAATCTGTAGTTATTTAACATGATAAAGTGTATGTTGTGTACAGCGAAGTAACAGTGTGAGTATTTTTAATAATATCTTGGTTCGATGCTTATTCAGGCCTGCAGCCTATGGACGGCCTCTACTGTTGATCAACACCTTAAAGCCACATGTTAAAGAGTGCGCTTTTTGCCAAGGAAGTCGAATAATTGAGTTTTATGGTAATGAAAATCTGTTATGATTGCTAGTGCTCTAGCATGTTTTTAGTCACATGCATGCTCAATAACATTATACTATGTTTTATGTAAACATGTAGCATATCGCATTCGTACATGATTTGCATGTATTTTACATAAAATACACTAATTGTTTGACAAGGGCACATGTGGTGTCAAGAAATAGATAATGTATCTTCGTTTTACTGCTATTGGTGGCAATACTACACTAACAGTGTAAAAATATCTTAACTTTAATCCTTTGCATTTTGACCCTAGAACCCTCGTTCTAACACTACGCAGTGGGAGACCGGCATGAACGAAACATTGATTTCTGGGTGTTTTGGGGCGTCTTTCCGAGAGCGATATCTCAGCTCGTGGAGTATAGCACCTTTGAAAAGGTTCGAGTGACGCGTGAGAGGGAAAGGTCGAAATCATGGGGTCATGAGCAGAAAATTTCAGTCGATAGACGTCTCTCTTCTGCTCCTTTAAGGAGGCGTATAACAGTAAGCCTCCGAGATTGTTCACCGTTGCACTACTTCGTCTCTAGAAAAGGCCTTTTTGGCATTTTTTCGCGCACCGAAATCGGCACTAGAGTGGCAATAATTAGGCATTGGGCACGGCAAGTTGGATGCTCGTGACGTGGAGAAAGCATTTAGAAGTAAAATTATTTTTGGTTTTGTATTCGTGAGATCGATCAGGTGGCGTAGTCAGGTGAGCGACCGTTCGTGTTTTTGTGTGTAATGAAATGTGTCCAGACAACTTTGCCAGAAATCGCATCATAGAGCTGGCAAAAGTTTCGAGCGGAGCATAGAGCATATGCTGTAGTTATTTAACTATAATAAAGTGTATGTTGTGTAAGCGAAGTAACAGTGTGAGTATTTTAATTAATTCTGTTCGATGCTTATTCAGCGCCTCAGTCTATGGACGGCCTGCTACATGTTGATCAACACCTTGAAGGCGAACATACCGCCTGTATGCATACAGGTTATGGCAGTGTAGATTTGAGCTAGAGCGAGAGCGCCATCTGTGTGAGTTTGAGGCTGCAAATCTACCACTTGCCACACAGTGATTTCGGTTACAATTTTCATACGGCTTTTAACTTAGCAAGTTTTTTACAGGGCAGCCAACGTTTACGCGTATCGCTAATGTAATACGTGTGTGTATATAAAAGTTTGGCATAAGATATTAAAAGAATTCCGAGCCATTATTTGTATGAAATTTGATAAAATAGTGATAGCGAATAGTAGCGCCCCATTTACTAAACTGCTTCAATCATCGTACGCTTGTTTAACTAAACTACAGTTCACGTATTTATCCATGAATTTTTTGGATGCTTGTCCAATGATACCTAATCCGAACATTGTCTTTGATATCGCAGTTTTTGCATATATGCCGGCTATGGCATGTTGATTACCACTACCACTATCAGGCACTGATTATTAGTAATATCATATATTCATATACAAAAAGGTGGCAACAAATATCTTTATGATACATTTTACGGTAGCCATTAGTTGCACTCATCCTCCTCAACCTGATATATATGAGCCTGAGGCATCCTAGGTAATTTTGCCCACCATCTACCTTTATGTTATAATTTAAGGTTCTGTTTATTTTTTTTTAACTGCTCTAGCTGACACAATGGCATGGATGATAATGCATGTGTTCTATTTCAAGGTTCCCAAATAAGGAAAAGAAAGCTCATATTCACAGAGAATGGGTGAGGGCCTGCCGCAGGGAAGTTGTCCAACCAGGGGATCGATCTCTTGTGTGCAGTGAACATTTCCTGGAATCGGACCTGGACAAGATCGACCGGACAGACCACCCGTCTAAGAGAAAATGCTATCCCTTCAGTGTTTGACTTGCCAGAGCATCTCATTGTAAGACTTGTAAGTCATGCACTGTTACAAAAGTGTTTTCTTTGTATATAGCATACTAAGTTTAAAATAATGCCAAATATATGATTTTCTCTATCTAACATGTCAGATATTTTTTTCTATTTAACATGTCTAAAAAAAGTGCACTTCCTCAATACCATGATTAATGTATATATACTAGTAGTAGAGAGAAAATGGAGGTACATGTATATGCTCTAGTAAGCATCCATAGGAATTCAGTTAGGGGCTCTCTTTTACAGCCGAAGAAAGTGCCCATTCGAGTAAAAAAGAATTCAAGCAGAAAGGTTGGCGAGGATGATGACAGCCAACTGGAACATCTTCCAGAGGAGCCACCACAGACTAGTGCTGGCGTTTCTGTGGTATGTTACTATTTTAAAAACCTGTTATTATTTAGTACATCATTATATTTATTCTCATACCCTGGGTAGTGGTACTGAAGATCTTTGTGTCTGACACATCTGCATATGACTGGCGTAATTTGTTTATAGTGAAGGACACATAGGTGTACATGATGCGGTTTGGCTATTTTGTCATACAATCACAAATATCTGTTGATAAAAATTTGACAAATTTCTTACTTTATGTACAGGATCACAGTTACAGCACTGACAGTCCTTCCAATTGGCACAGTTTTATTTTTAAGTTTAGACAAACATAATTCATTNATGGCTGCACAGGATGGCATTCTCTAACAAATAAATCTAAAATGTTTTTAGCGTCTCGAGAGAGTTGCTTATAATTATTGCTAGCAGACGTTCGCAGCTAGATCGGATCCCTTCTTTTACGAGCGGAAAGATGGCGGACGTTTAGCGTCACTGACACGTAGCCAATACCCTATCCAGATTATATTATAGAGATCAGTGAGTTTGATTGAGCCTATGAGCGAGAGCGCCATCTGTCGTGGAGTTTGGTGGCAGTGGTAGAATTGAGCCAGAGCGAGAGCGCCATCTGTCGTGGAGTTTGTAATTGAGCCAGAGCGAGAGCGCCATCTGTCGTGGAGTTTGTAAGAAACCAAAACACTATATGACACGTGACCACTATTAAATCACTACCGGTTCATTACCATGCGGTACGTGCACGCATGCACGCACGTGTACGTGCACACACACGCACGCACGCACGCACGCACGCACGTGTACGTGCACACGCACGCACGCACGCACACACGTGTACGTGCACACGCACACAAGCACGCATGCACGCACGTGTACGTGCACACGCACGCACGCACGCACGCACGTACGCACGCACGCACGCACGTGTGCGTGCACACGCACGCACGCACGTATACGTGCTCACGTACGCACGCACGTGTACTTCCACACGCGCGCACACACGCTCGTATACGTGCACACGCACGCACGCACGCACGTACGCACGCCCACACGTGTACGTGCACACGCACGCACGCACGCACGCACGTGTACGTGCCTTGGAGATTGTATTGCAGCCTTGCACGCCATCAAGTGTTGAAATCCGGAAGCCTTTTCATTTATTCCATTCACAGTTGCGTTCGTTCAATTCACAGTACTGCGCAGATGCTATAGCGAATATTTCATTTTACTCTTTGTGTTTTCCGTTTATGGAAGTATTGTTTTCAATTCAAAACGCATTGTTTCTATTCAGACTTGCATTACTTATATTCCTGTTTGTGTTTTCTATTTATGGAAGTATTGTTTCTATTCAAAGTTATATTAATTCTATATCCCATTTTAGTTTTGAAAGGAATGGCTTGCCATACCTTACTCCCCTCTCGCGGATAGTATAAATTAAGGACTTTCAAGGACAAAGGACAAAATTCAAGGACTTTCAAGGGCTGTGGGACCCTGTATATCGTATGCACGGGTGGTTGCGTACGACAAGCAAGGTGGTAGACGGGGAAGCATGGTGGTGGTGGAAGGTACTACACTAGCAGACACCGCTCCGCTACGACCTGCATAGAACAAAATGCCTCGGCAACAACGTTTTTCACAAGGAATAAATATCGAATTTATTACAGATTCAATTACACGTAAGTAATTTCAAATATCGACCCCAGTGTGTAAGAAAAGAGTGACGTACCACGGCACAGATAGACACCAATAATTAGCCCTCTGACGAAGGAAAGCTTCTACCGTACTGTTCGCCCGATGCGACACGGGTAAAGCAGACGACAATTGTGTATACCACGTGATCCATGTGTCAATGATAGCAAAAACAGACGCCATTGCTACACCGCAGTCAACGTATCCATACAGCAAGAGAAGGGGCGTAGATGGATGGATAATAATACTGTCTAATACATCATCAAGATTATATCCATGTCTACGATCGGACGAAGCTTCGCGTGAACGTCACACCAGGGTGCGCGCACGTTCGTGGCAACAGCGTACTGTTTATATGGAGTTTACTACATAAGGGATATTCTAAGGCGGCAGTGACACCACTGGCGTAGATATCATCCTAAATATCTACGCCTATGAGTGGTATTATCGCACTGATGTTTATGCACCCTGGTGGGGCATTTGACGAGGGGATTATTACCGAGACTTGGAGAACATTACAGCTATATTATGAAATGGGTGCACACGCAAAGCAGTCGTTCTCTTGATGGACGGATACTGAGTTGATATTGCTAAGCAATCGGTTGGATACATTCTCACTCGCGTACGTATAGTCTTGAATATTTTGAGTACATATAGAGCGGTACAACCCACATATATATTATACATATATATTATTATATATATATATAGGTGTATCACTGTATGTAGTACGAGGGTGTGAATAATAGATACATGCTTACAGGCGCAAGACCGCAATAACACTAGTACCTAGAATTACATAAAGATCGATAATAAATTACGAAATAACTTATATGTGTAGGTAATTACACGCAGTGCTTTCATTTATAAAAATACACTCTTGTAGTGAAGCACGCTTGCTTCGGGGGTGCTACGACGTGCACATCAAGGGGGCAAGCTGCGTCAGCGAGACCTCCCGTGCTTGCAGGGTATAGGGTTCGAGTCTATCTCAGTGAGACACCCCACCCTCTAACAAACAAGCTCTGCTGACACTAGATAGCAGATTTCGTCTCTCGGGCACTTACATTTCTTCTTATTCTTCTTCTTCCTCTTAGCAGGCCCCGGCCTAATTCAACCGCTAAACACGTTTTCATTCTTACCCCGTCCCCGCCTATTCTACCCGACAACAACAATGCCTCGCCCAGTTATCCTACTCCAGTTTCTTTTTCTTAAGAAATGGACTAGGCAAGTAGAATCCGTCAATCAAAACGCACAAATACCTCTGTAGTATGCGGTATAAAAAAATCAGGCCGCGAGCGCGTTGCTCCATGCCTACACTGGCACACATCGTTGCTTTTTTTTCTAAAAAAAATGGCCCGTGAGTTACACTAGCGCCATCTATCGTCACCGAAACGCGAAATCATATACGTACTTATAACAAATAAAACAAACGCGACAATAAGCGGGGCACGACGTTGTCAAGTCGCCGCCATAAAAGGTGCATACTGCGACAGAGGCGGGAGCAGTTTATAACTGCGTCCCTTCCACATGCCCACCAGAAACATTCCCCACTAGGTGGTATTGCGCCTAGGTCAATGCTGAGCCGCAGTTCGGGGAGGCATACACGTTGAATAAAATAAAAGATAAATGGTGAAAAGCGCGCGTGCACCGCACATTTCTGGTATTACGAAATACATCTAGCATAGCGTTATGAACATAGATTCATTTGCCACGGTCTGTGTCCACGAGACCGTGACGTCACACAAACACGCAAACACGCAGACGCGACAGTTGACAACAACAATCGCAACAACAAAACCACGAACATGACTACACCATTTGACGCGCACTGGCTATCTTCACGGCCCAAGCGTGGGACTAGAGAGACGGGTAGCAAGAGACTATATGTGTGTGTGCGTGTGCGTGTGCGTGCGCGTGTGTGTGTGTGAGAGAGAGAGAGAGAGAGAGAAAGGAAGAGAGAGATGAGGACGGGATTGAGACTGTAAGGGTATAGGGAGAGAGAAAGAAAAGTTGAACAAGACATGTGAGAGCGAGGGGTATGGAGAGGGTAGAGTGAGGTGGAACAGATAGAGGAAGAGAAATAGCTTATGAGAGAGAGGGAGAGGGAGATGGATATTAGAAAGAGAGAGAGAGGGGGTAGAGAGAGAAAAAGCGTATGAGAGAGAGAGAGAGAGAGAGAGAGAGAGAGGGGGGAGAGGGATATTAGAAAGAGAGAGAGAGAGATAGGGGGAGAGAGAGAGAGAGAGAGAGAGAGAGAGAGAGAGAGATAGGGGGGGGGGTAAAGAGAGAAGGGGGTGAGGAAAACATACTGGGAATCCATCACAAAGGACTAGCGATAACAAAAAACAGGGCAAAATTACAGTCAAGGATCAGATTGTGGTTTCAGAGGGAAAGCGGTGTGTGCGTTTGCATCAGCGTAGCCACACATAAGTGCAGCAGACGGGAGCACAATAGCAGTGGCGAAGGCACGAACGACGGATAACAACAACAACGGTGACGACGACGGCGACAACGACAACAACAACAACAACAACAACAACAACAACATCTTCAACTGAACGCAAATAACTATCTAATTTCACGAGTAGGATTCTTAACCCCCTCCCCCCTCCCCCCGAAACGCTCGACCATACGTGAAGCTGCCTGCAGCTTAACTCTAAGCAGACAACCAGACGATAACTATGTATGAAGGCGCTTCATTGGTGGGATGCCACGCCCCCAATTTGACCTCTTGGCCGCTGGACCTTTTGACCTTTGACCGTATAGATAACGTGATGGCAACAATGCACCGGTATGTATATGAGGGGTGAATAATCACAGATCACAGATCATCTGTCATTATTCACCCCCCCCCCCTGATTCATCAATCTGTCATTATTTTCCCCTGATATATATATATATATATCAAGATATATATATATATATATGTATATATATATGTACATATCCAAAGAGGTGACACTGCGGTTAACACAAGAAGCGCCGTCCACTCGTATATAATCCACCTCGTGTGACGTCACCACAATTGGCAACGTGAGACTCAAACTCAACTCAGACTCTAGACTCAGAATCGGTCTGCTCTAACTTTCTACGTTACAAAACTTTAACGGCGACGTTAAACTTGTCTGGCGGAGAATAAAAACAGAAACATCTATAGCACGCAAGTACGTCAAACACACGCAATCAACACGACGCGGATATGTGCTGACAACCCTTGATACAAAGGGAAATGTATACGGAAGGCATTGGCACTTATTAAACACACTCGTTCCACAAAAATAATCTTCGACCTGCGTATAAATTGCATTCGGATTAGGGAACGCAGTTCCCCTCGGTTACAGAAACCATCGCTCCGAACAAAAGATATGCATCCAAAGTAGCTCTACCCTTACAGCCCAGTGTTTCTGCCAGGTGGCGAAGCGAAGGCGAATAATTGTAGACCTACATCCCAAGGTGTCCCCACATCCACGTCAAAGTGTGAGACATTGCGGCGGTAGATGTCGCCACGGTCGCTCTCGTGCTTGCACATGTATGTACCACACACGTATGTCGAAAGATGATGTGCGCGTGCGCGACGCCCGTAAGTGCCCGTGCCCGTGAGGAGAGCGCGTTCCTATGTCGCAGACAGAGTAGAGGAGGATAGGAAGAGGAATTCAAAGCCGCAGGCCTTGAAAAAAAACTTTAAACCTTAGGCCCGCACCCATCGCCGTGACATTCACTAACGCAGAAATAGCCGTCCGCCCCCACGTGGCACCACATCATCAAGGCAAAATAGCGAACCAACTCTCTCTCTCTCTCTGTCTCTCTCTCTTTCTCTCTCTCTCTCTTTCACACGCACGAGACACGTTGAAACGGGGAAAGACAACACCAATGACGAACGACTCCCACGCGCGCGCGCGCTCGCTCGCTCGCAAACTCATCGAGTCCGTTACAACAACTAGACTATTATCGACATCATAGTACATAATCGTGTTTACCAGACAGAGGCTTGTAATTGCATTGAGTGCATGTTGAAAGCTCGTGTGCCCTGCGTAATTGTACAATATCGAGAGAGAGGAGGGCACCCACGCGAAGCGAACAGCTTGCAATAACTGGCGTTGGCAATACCATTGCAATAACATATCCGTGTGTGCGTGCGTGCGTGCGAGCGAGCGAGCGAGCGTGTGTGCGTGCGTGCGTGTGTGCGTGCGTGCGTGCGTTATTGGAACGGCATTGCCCGCCATACAGTATATATATATACATACATACATACATGCATATGGTGATATACGGGGAAGGAACAACGGCACGGAATCACGGGGATGAAAGGAATAGCATACTAGTTCATTCTCCGGTGTACGGTACAACAAGGTGTGGTTAGGGCACCGATCACCCCTAAACCCTGCTCCCCCGACCACGTATGATGTACGCTCAGAAAACATGCCCAGCTACTGTCTCCCTCCCCACCCCATCGAAACCACCCATGTGCCCTCATCGCTCGCGTATTTTACCGAGCGCACATGATATAGGACTAGAGAGCTAGGGCCTGTTGTCAAAAACAAAACTTAAGTCTAAACTGCAAGTGTTAACATGAACATTTCCTCATAGACCGTCGTCGACAGAAACGTGGTCAAGTTACGAGTTTCTCATACGCAGTGTATAGAGGTCCGATCTACGAGAGAAAAACATGTTAATTTAAATGTTAAGACCAATGTTAAACGTAATTTTGCTTCTGACAACGAGCCCCTGATAAATACACAGACAGTACAATAGATATTAAAAAGGGTTGTCCCACCCCACCTTTTCCCCCATTCTGACTCCCTCTCCCCCTGCCCCAACCCACCCTCCCCCTGCCTCACCCCACCCTCCCCCTGCCCCACCCCCACACTATTCCGCTGGCCCCACCCCCCGCCCGCATGCTCAGACAAACGAGTACATATTCTCCACAGCGCGGCTGCCGCCCTGGTGGTTGTTCTGGTTCGTGTTTCCGTTCGCCACGCCCGCCTCGCCACTGACCGCCTCCGACGATGATAGCTGCTGCGTGCTGCCGTGCAGCGGCGCGCCCGCCGCCGTCGTGGCGCTGTCGTTGCTGGCGGCGCCGACCGACACGACGCGGCGGCGGCGACGCGGCTGCGGCGATGGCGGCGCCTGCGATGCGATCACGTAGTCGGTGAGCGTGACGTCAGAGCTGCCGCCAGACTCGAGCGGGATCGGGTGTGTGCGGAAGTGCTCCAGCATGTCAAACACAGTCTGGAACCACAGGTGCTGCACCCTGCACTGGCCGTCGGTGTTGATCGTCATGCGCAGGTGCTGCAAGAGGCAACAAGAGAACGTTCAGTTCAAAGCGACAAGAGAACGTTCAGTTAATGGTGATAATAGAATGTCAGTGTTAGGCGACAAGAGAACGTCAGTGTAAAGCGACAAGAGAACGTCAGTGTAAAGCGACAAGAGAACGTTAGTGTAAAGCGACAAGTGAACGTCAGTGTAAAGCGACAAGAGAACGTCAGTTCAAAGTGACAAGAGAACGTTCGGTGCAAAATGACAAGAGAACATCACTGCAAAGTGATAAGAGAACGTCAGTGTTAAGCGACAAGAGAACGTCAGTGTAAAGCGACAAGAGAACGTCATTGGGAAGTGACAAGAGAACAGTATCAGTGAAACGAACATGGCAATAGGAAAGCAACAAGAAAAAGTCGTGGGCAGCGAGAGCGACAAGATAAAATCCACGCTCTGAGAGCGGAGAGGCACGAAACCCTCTCCCCTTCTCCCCCCTCCCCCAGCACGTGCGCGAAACTCACCTTCGCACGAGCCTGAAAGTTGAACGTCAACACGTACTCCCCCTTACGCGTCTCGCTCTGTCGCACGAGGAATGTACCGTGCCCGCTGGTGCCACCTATGAGCACGAGCTGCGTGGCGTCGACGCGCGACAGCGTGCCGTGGAACCACGGGTAGTCATACAGCATCAGCTCTGAGAAGCCTTCTGTCTGCGAATGCCGGAGGGCATCTGAAACACGAACCGGGAGAGACGTCGTTACATTTTTGTTAATGATGGTGATGATGCTGATGATGATGATGATGATGATGATGATGCTGCTGCTGATGATGATGATGATGCTGCTGCTGCTGATGATGATGATGATGATGCTGCTGCTGCTGATGATGATGATGATCGAAATGATGATGATGATGATGATGATAACAATAATAATTGTAATAACAACAACGTCAACAGAAATATATAACAACATAGGCAATTACATTTTTTGCGAATAATAATAAAAAATAATAATAATAATAAGATGACGATGATGATATGATGAATAAAAGCAGAATTGCTAAGAACAACGGTACATAATTCTAGATATCACTTCTACAGCTTGCTATATTTTCCCACGTCTACACGCGGACGGAACTCCCGCCGCGTCACACAGATGGCGCCACCAACTCCTACGCAGCACACCACGCACAGGTACGATTCTCTCTCACTAGGTGGCGGGATTAGCTCGGCAGCCAAACCCACTTTGGGTAATGCTATCCCCCGGGCGTGGAGGGAGGTGACCGCAACGTGGCAGCACTAGTGTTAGAATAGTGTTAGGATTAGGGTTAGGGTCAGGATTAGGGTTAAGGTTAGGGTTAGGGTTAGGGTTAGGGTTAGGGTTAGGATTAGGGTTAGGGTTAGGGTTAGGGTTAGGATTAGGGTTAGGGTCAGGGTTTTTGCATCATGATATCTGTCCCCACACCATAGATTAATTTTTGTGGATAACACTGCCTATATATAGCGCGGCGACACATATATATTTAGTGTGAAGGTTAGTGTTGGCGGTGTTGGAGTGAGGGTTAACGTTAGGTTTAACGTTTTGAACGTCATCGTCAACGTTATCACGTGACCTCCCTCCACGCCCGGGGGATAGCAACACCCAACCACTTTCACTCGGCTTTCACTGACCTACTAGCCGCGATTCGGCGCGTCTGCGCTCTCGCTTACTGCGAGTGTAAACACGGCCTCCAACATTCCCCGCTAACCTAGAAGCTCTGCCTACTACAACGCTGCTGCCAACGACTGCAACACCTGATGGCATATCCCGCGATGGGGAAAACTTCACGAGTCGTACCGTACCGATTGGGGAAAACCTCGAACAGCACCGATGAAAATTCGGGGCTAGGGGGATCAACATCATCCATGGGACGCCAACGCTGACGCAGCAACACAACGTTACAGAGGAAGCGGCCACCGCAGCGACATCTTGCGAGCATTTCTGCTGCCGTCGCAGATGGGCGCAGACAATATCAGACGTGTAAACCGGTGCCGTCGACCGCGAGACAACTGCTGCTAGCGCGGCGGCGGGGTTCGATCGTCGCTCCAGGCCACCAGTCAGGGAGCGAGCGATGAGAGGTAGCGAGCCTGCATTGTGAACGGGGAGGAGGGGGGAACCCGACGCCGCGACGCCGCCAGCGGGAGGATGCCGCGATGAAGAGATGGGGGACAGTAGGGAGGGCGGGAGGGATAGAGGGAGGAACAGGGTGGAGTAGCAGGGAGGATTGACGATGGAACGACAGGGAAGGCAAGGAGGCGAGGGAGCGAGAGGGCGCGGGGGAGTAGCGGGACGCGGATGCACGAATGGGAAGACAGGAGAAGGGGGAGGGAAGGCGAGGGAGGGCAGGGGGCAGAGTAGCCCAGGGACGGATGACGATGGAAGACAGGGAAGGAGGGAGGAGAGGAGGCGACGGGCAGGGGGAGTTCAGCAGTACGGATGACGACTGCGACAAGGCGAAGGGAGGGCAGGGAGGGAGGAGGCAGGGGGAGTAGCAGGACGGGATGGCCGATGAAAGAACAGGGAAGGCCAGGAATGGAGGGAGGGCAGCTGGGAGTAGCAGGGACGGATCGGATGGACCGCACAGGGAAGGGTGAGAGGGAGGGGGGCAGGGGGGAGTAGCAGAGGCGGAATGACGATGGACGACAGGGAAAGGCCAGCGATGGAGGGAGGCAGGGGGGGTAGCAGAGGCGCGATGACGATGAACGACAGGGAAGGCGGTAGAGGGGGGAGGAGGGCAGGCGGGGAGTAGCAGAGGCGGAATTGACGATGCGACAGGGCATGACCTCCTGAGGGAGGAGAGCGGCAGGGGGAGAGCAGGACGGAATGCCGATGAACGGGACAGGGAAGACCTCCTGAGGGGGGAGGGGAGGAGCAGGGGGAGTAGTAGCAGGGACGGGGCCGAATGAAACGACGGGGAAGGACGGGAGGGAGGCGAAGGGCACAGGGGGCAGTAGCAGAGAGGCGGATAAGATGGACGACAGGAAGACGGGAGGAGGGAGGGAGGGCAGGGGAGTAGCAGAGGGCGGATGACGATGGACGACAGGGAGGCGGTGAGGGAGCGAGGGCAGGGGGAAAAAGTCAGTAGCAGGACGCGATGCGATGACGACAGGGCAAGGGTGGAAGGGAGGGGGGCAGGGGGAGTACAGGGGCGGATGACCCGAATGGACGGACAAGGGAGACAGGAGGCGAGGGCAGGGAGGGTTAGCGAGGACGGATGCAGATGCAACGACAGGGATATAGGGTGGAGGGAGGAGCGCAGGGGAGTAAGCAGCAGGCGGATTGACGATTGACGACAGGGAAAAGGGTGGAGGCGCGGAGAAGGTGGATAGCGGGGTGAGTAAGGCGGTGAAGAGGTAGCAGAGGCCGGGGCGGATAAGAGAGTGCATGGCGAGGAAACAAAAGAAGAAGTGGAGTGAGAGCAACAGCTATAACACCCAAACTCGCTTGATTTGCCACCCAAATTTGCTCTCCCCCCCCCCAGTATAATCTCACTCTACCACCCACAACTCCCAACCTCACGCGCTTCTCTCCCCCCTCCTCTCTCTCTCTCTCTCCCTACACACGCGACTCGCTAAAGCGCTACTAAAGTGCGCGCACCCGCTAAGCCCCTCCACAGGTAAACACCTTGATAATCTCTCGCGCAGGTAGGTTCTAGCTAAGCTCGCTCCTTACAATGCGTGCCTTAGAATAACATTGGGGCAAGGATCCGCATTACTGGCAGCGCGGCGGCCGATAAGCTTTAGCGCACGTTGCCATGATGCAATCCACGATCATCCGGTCCACCTGACTGAATGTCACCTGTTTGGCAAGCAGCTAATCAACACCTGCTGTGTGTGTAGAGAGAGAGAGAGAGAGAGAGAGAGAGAGAGAGAGAGAGAGGAGAAAGAAAGAAGCAGAAAGAGAGAGAGAGATGCCCGCTAACTAAGACGTATTGTGCTCACGCCGGCGACTTGCCCCTCGCACCGTGTGTGGGCCGGGAAGGAAGGGGAGGGGGCGACCGACCGTCAGTGCACCTGCGTGTCGGCGTGCGCAAACACGCTGACGTCTGTCGGCTAGAGTCCATTTACGTGCGTACAGGAGAGGTGGGGGACTCTCGTCCGACGCACTCTAACCGACTGACATTCCATTCCCCGGCAAACCCCTCTCGCTGTTCGGGTGCTGCGCTGAGGCGTGGGTGTTTCACAGGGCGCCGCCAGCGAGAACGGACTGGCATGTTTGATCATGAGTGGCTGGGTAACGAAAGAGGCAAGCCGACTACACCCCTCCCCCCTGCCCCGCCGCCTGATCAAGATCTGTGTCCGCGGGCCAGCAAATCTGGACAACACATGCGCGTAACGACGGAAGATGAAGAAGAAGAAGAAGATGAAGAAGANGGAGGGAGGGAGGGAGGGCAGGGGGAGTAGCAGGGACGGATGCCGATGAACGACAGGGAAGGGTGGAGGGAGGGAGGGCAGGGGGAGTAGCAGGGGCGGATAACGATGGACGACAGGGAAGACGGGAGGGAGGGAGGGAGGGCAGGGGGAGTAGCAGGGGCGGATGACGATGGACGACAGGGAAGACAGGAGGGAGGGAGGGCAGGGGGAGTAGCAGAGGCGGATGACGATGAACGACAGGGAAGGGTGGAGGCGCGGAGAAGGTGGAAGCGGGGTGAGGCGGTGAAGAGGTAGGCAGAGGCGGAGATAAGAGAGTGATGGCAGAGGCAAACAAAAGAAGAAGTGGAGTGAGAGCAACAGCTATAACACCCAAACTCGCTTGATTTGCCACCCAAATTT
>NW_014579476.1:0-758 GCF_000485595.1 Priapulus caudatus
CACACACACACACACACACACACACACACACACACACACACACACACGCGCGCGCGCACGCACACACACTAGGTAAGGAAAACAGATGGCTTAATTGGCAGGCAGACAGGCAGGCAGACAGGCAGGCAGGCTGGAAGCCAGATAAATAATTCAACAATATCTCCTGTTCACCGAAAGTTAATGCACCTGTTTCCTTGTTCCCTAAAACCCCGGGGAGGGGCGCATAATACCAAGAGTGCATAATAGAGATTCTCTATTATGCACTCTTGATAATACTTAACTGCGCATTGCTTATATCCTATGTTACCGTGTGGGATCTTATACTTACAGGTGCGTTCTTGGTACCCTAATTAAAATAATAAAGTGATCTTGTACTTACAGGTGCGTTCTTGGTACCCTAATTAAAATAATTAAGTGAACTTATACTTACAGGTGCGTTCTTGGTACCCTAATTACAATAATAAAGTGATCTTATACTTACAGGTGCGTTCTTTGTACCCTAATTAAAATAATTAAGTGATCTTATACTTACAGGTGCGTTCTTGATACCTTATGTGATCATGCTATGCGTGTGTGGAATACCCTTGCTCTACATGGAGCTTGCTGTCGGACAGTACACGCGCCTCGGACCGATCCATGCTTTGCAGTCTATATGTCCGTTCTTTAAGGGTGAGCATCTATAGTTGTGGGACAGTACACGCGCCTCGGACCGATCCATGCTATGCAGTCTATATGTCCGTTCTTTAAGGGTGAGCATA
>NW_014579476.1:4321-5517 GCF_000485595.1 Priapulus caudatus
ATATATATATATATATATAATGAATTCATATAATTACGGTTGTAATTATGATGCGTACTCGTCCTTAGGTGTGGATCAATGCAGCCCTGCAGAATTTCCACTCTATCGGCATCGCGTTTGGCAGCATGATAGCGCTGGCCAGTTACAACGACTACCATCACAACATCATCAAGTAAGTCGACGTCTGCTATCGTATAGCAAAAGATCGAGTCACCTCCCTCGTCTATGAAGTAAGCCATTTGTAAGTGCCATCAGTGCCATCAGTGCCATCAGTACAGGGGCGTGTACAGGATTTGTAGCAGGGGTGTCTAACCGTAACCCAAACTTGGGAGGACGCGAAGGGGGCGGGGTCTGGGGGGCACTCCCCCCGAAATTTTTTGAAATTAGACCCCCTCAGATGCGTTTTCTGCGCGAGCGGGGGGGAGGGTCCGGACCCCCTGGACCCCCCCTCTGTACACGCCCCTGCAGTACCCTCAGTGCCATAAGTGCCATCAGTGCCATAAGTGTCATTTGTTAAGTGTATCACTTCACCCATTAGTCACTTCACCTGCATATCAAGTGAGTTGTTACACCTAGATATTAGCTTCGCTAGTGTATCTTCGTCTCGGTATTTGTCCGGCCTGTCGACGGACGGCTCTTACTCCAGGCATGTAATTTGCGTCAGCTGCTACTCTAGTAGACAACTATAGCGTATAGCTGCTGCTTGTGTTCATAGCCCTCGGTCGACATTTAGACATTGACATTAAATACGCAGATTTACGCGTGTATTGTCACCGTATAAAATACAATGAAATAAAATATAGTAATATATGATAAATAATTCCAAAAAAAGTATGTAACAAAATAAAAAGTAAAAAAACAACAACATAAAATGTAATAAAATAATGTCAAAAATGTAATTGTAATAAATCATAGTCATGCGCGGTATGTAAGCTATATATGTGTGTGTGTGTGTATGTGTATGTGTGTGTGACTTACAGGGACACGCTGCTGATCGCGTGCGTTAACGCAGGCACGAGCATTCTTGCTGGCTTCGCCATCTTTTCCATCCTCGGCTTCATCGCGACAAACCAGGACAGACCAATCGAGGAGGTCGTCGCTCAAGGTCAGTGCTGCCGAAGGGGTCGTTGGTACCCGAGGTACATATATGTATACACAAAGTGTACCAGACTTGTACTACAGAAGTGTACCCTAAC
>NW_014579476.1:5693-6308 GCF_000485595.1 Priapulus caudatus
GACACTCAGGTAGATGACACAGGTATACTGACGTACGTAGCTGTGTACATCTGCCTCGGCCTAGACACTCAGGTAGATGACACGGGTATACTGACGTACGTAGCTGTGTACATCTGCCTCGGCCTTGACACTCAGGTAGGTGACAGGTATGCTCATCTGCCTCGGCCTTGACACTCAGGTAGGTGACACAGGTATACTGACGTACGTAGCTGTGTACGTCTGCCTCGGCCTTGACACTCAGGTAGGCGACACAGGTATACTGACGTACGTAGCTGTGTACGTCTGCCTCGGCCTTGACACTCAGGTAGAGGACACAGGTATACTGACGTACGTAGCTGTGTACATCTGGCTCGGCCTTGACACGCAGGTAGGCGACACAGGTATACTGACGTACGTAGCTGTGTACATCTGGCTCGGCCTTGACACGCAGGTAGAGGACACAGGTATACTGACGTACGTAGCTGTGCTCATCTGCCTCGGCCTAGACACTCAGGTAGGTGACAGGTATGCTCATCTGCCTCGGCCTAGACACTCAGGTAGGTGACAGGTATGCTCATCTGCCTCGGCCTAGACACTCAGGTAGGTGACAGGTATGCTCATCTGCCTCGGCCTAGA
>NW_014579476.1:9786-12929 GCF_000485595.1 Priapulus caudatus
CTCACACACACTCTCTCTCTCTCTCTCTCTCTCTCTCTCTCTCACACTCTCTCACCCTGTCGCCCCCTTCCTCGCTCGCTCTTATCTCTCCGCATTTCTCGTCTTTTCTAGGGTGGTATCTACTGGTTCATGCTTATTGATTACTATGGTGCCTCCCTGTCTCTACTGATGCTCGCCTTCTGCGAGGTGGTGGCGATCACGTGGATCTATGGTACGTCATATTTTTTGCGTACAGATATTTTTGCGAATTCAGACTTGACGGACAAGTTCGCGAGTGGTTAATTTTGCGGTCGGTGAATTATGAATTATTCGGTATGAATTATTCGCGTGATGTTATTTTCGCGGTCGGGGACGCGTTCGCGAAATTCGTGAAAATTAACCCACCGGGAAATATACAGCGTATACAGTAATCATGGCTTATATAGCCAATGTTGTGAAGTGTTATTACTTCTAAACAAAAAAAACTCTTAAATCAACAGCTTTCGCCAAATCTCTCTTTAGTTTTTCGCGAACTTGAGCATTTACAGTGAGCAGTACAGTTCTTTGATCTCCTACAGCGCTATCATATATAGTTCGTCAACTTCGCAAGACCACTATATTTAGCAGAATACGAAGTTGTGTCGCCATCTATCGGGGCATTTTATCTGAACGGATAGATTTTTCGCTGGGAATGTTGGCGAACGTTGCCTTCAAATATACAATCAACAATCAGTATTCATAACCTCTACGCAACCGTAGACATTTCGTCATGTCTGTCGCCATTTAATTTTGACGATGTTTTTTCGATTCAACTTCTATAAATCGGGGTAATACTCGCCCGAATCTGGGATTCAATTGAAAAAGTACGTAAGCCCTAATGTTTGTTTAGCATTGCGTTATCGTAGTGTAAATTACATATGGGCGAACTTATGTAACTCGTACTACCGTAACGTGGCTATAACTGCGGACAGTGTAACTATCGTCTGCAATGCCTATAATATGCCAGACATGTTCTGCTTGCATCTATGACAAATACGACATACGCATATACGCTCTCCTATGACACTATTTGTCACAGGAAGATTCTTCCTATGACAAATATTGGCGAGTCAACTTCGTTCCGCTTTACAGCTGAAATTCGCTGCTTGCGTTCATAATAGCGCTTCTAAACTCCTATGATGCGCACAACACATACAACAATATTTGTCATAGGAGGAATCTTCCTATGACAAATAGTGTCATAGGATAGCGTATATGCGTATGTCGTATTTGTCATAGATGCAAGCAGAACAGGTTGATATGCCGAATGGTATAGCTGAGCTTGTGTCGTGTTGTGTTTGTTGTGGTATAGGTACGGATAGACTATCTGCTAATGTAGAAGAAATGACAGGTCGACCGGCACCATTGTACTTCAAGCTATGCTGGCGCTACCTATCGCCTTTGCTAATTCTGGTAATATATGGTAATAATATTCTGGCAAAAATGTGCAAAATATTCAGACTGGAAAAAAAGCTGACTATCTCCTGCACCTCCTCCTCCTCTGCCTACAGTAGGAAATCTAGTTATCTATTCACTCCGTGATAACATGAGATGTTAATTTAGCTCGTTATTGTTTATATGCTGCTTAGCCTAATTCACGTTGATTTGTCTTATGGAAAAAGAAGTAGCATGTGTGGCGGCTTTCTACTAACTGTTACCTTGCAATAATTATTTGCAGATGTTCGTTGACGGTACTATATGTTTCGGGTGGAAGAATCGCTTAGTCCGTTACTAATTGATTATGCGCGGTCACTAGGTGGCGGGGGCAGGAATCACAGAAGAGTCGTGCGGTGATAATCATTAGGATATGTGTGAGCCAACCCTTTAACTCGTCATGTAAGCGGTCACTCGCAGATAAGCATATATATAGTATATATATAATGGTCATGGGGATTCTATTAGTTTGTGTTTACTGTCATTTAGGTTGGGTAGGCGGTTAGGGTTGAGGGTTTATCATCATTAATCATTAATGCAATCTATGATAGTCAAGTTGGGACACTCGTATGGAGGTGATCTAGCCGTTTCTACAATAAGTTACTCATTCCATGATGTTGCGTGTGACGGTGGTACGTAGTAATGTTCGGTGACAGCTCGTGATCGTATCAGATGTAACGTTACTGGATGTAGTTAGTAGTGCGTCACTCGCAGTGGGCGGGCACAATCGAGCTAGAACCCATGTAAGCCCGAAATTCGAAATGCGCGCGCGCCCGACGCGGGACGTAATTTTACTCGATTGTGGCGCAGTCTGTGGCTGGCGCACGAGCCTCAGGTGATCTGGGGCATTAACCACTTATTCCTGCAAGTAATTTTACTCGTGTGGCGTGCGACCGCGTGAAAATGCTTTACGGCGTGAGTATTTTGACTCATGCGTCACTTTTTACTTGTAGTAGACTAATGAATCTACGATTTCTATGGGGGCGTAATTAGAAATGCGTATAGATACGGACGCCCAACCTCATAGATGGGTTGGTCGAAGGAAATCATGCAGGCCCGGTCAACTAAGCGGCAGTAAGAGTAGAATTTGCAGAGCACGTACCCCTTGTGCGTTTTTGCGCATTTATGGAGGTAACTGTCAATAAAGCGCGAGATTTTATAACCCAACATGGAAGCATATAATGTCTAACGTTCTCCGCATTATGTAAGCCCGTAAGCTATTGCAGACGATTGATAGGAACAGTGAGATGTAAGAAATTGATGCTTAGTAAATTGTGGTGTTGGGTGACTGCGTGTTATGGGTGGCGTAATTGACTCAAGTAGTGTGTGGGTCTAAGGTCTGAGTTATTACGTTAGCAAGTATTCAACTGCATTGCAGTTTTCTACGCGGAGCGAGTAGGTAACAGTATCTAAGTAACATATAACATATCTATATAACATATATATATATATAAGTATAACTACACAATTACATGCAACACTAAAACCTGTTTGTATGGCTATATCTTTATTATTGTACACAGCATGCATGCGTCTGGCTAAACACAGTTAATACTATTAAATCAATATATTCATCATTCCAAAGTGCAAAACTTTCCTGCGTCTGTCCGTAGGCTCGTCTATCGTAGACGATGACACACTACTAACGTATCACACAGTATCACACACTATCACACAGTATCACACACTAT
>NW_014579476.1:12939-18539 GCF_000485595.1 Priapulus caudatus
TGCTGCTGTTTTTGTGCCTTGTTCTGTAATTACCTCGCCAGGGCTTGGCGGGGTTATGTTTTCACCGCGTGTAGTTTTGAGTTGTTGGTTTGTGTGTGTTTGCTGGGTTGTATACATGCACGTTTTCAGTTCACTTTCGCTAGGGTGCGCTGGCTGTGACTTACAATACACGCAACCACAGGCTAAGGGGCAACCATCAGTTCCTCCTTACCTTGCCGACTCGCACTAATCCGGATATCCAATTATTAATTAATTAATTTTTCCACTTTAATTAATTAATTTATCATTAATAAAATAATTTCACATTGAGAGAATTTCAGCTTGCCTTTGGCGGAGGTCTGTGCTCTCCGTGTGCTCTAGTTCTGCTTCATGTTCTGGTCATGTAATGTAAATGTAATGTAATGTAAGTAATAGTTCTGCTTAATTTCTTGCTGCTTGCTGCCGATTTTCAGAATTATATGGATTTCAAGCCATTGATTCAGCCTTTACGCGAGTGTGAAATTCGGCAGCTTACGCGTTCCCCGGAATGGGGCGGTGGCGGCTTCGGGTGGCCTGTTGGCTCTTACTGTTGTTGCCTGCATACCCTACGGCGCCGTAGAGGCCGTGTTTCGAGCGGAAAGGGAGACGTTGATTTGGCAGGTAACTGACATAGCTCGCGGTTGTTTACACTCAATCAGAAGTAGATAATAAGGGAATTATTTCCTATATCCCTAACGTACTTTCCCTATTATCTACTTCTGACTCAATTTGTTACCTGTGCAAAGCGCGGGGCGCGTACACACAGTTTTACGCGTGTACGTATACGAGGCCCGATAGCCAAGGGGGGGGGGTCGCACAAACCCCACCCCCGAGCAAAAAATATAATTGTTTTCATTCCGAAAATGTGCAAGAATTTCCGCAGGTATGCACCATGATCGCTCCAATTTTTTAGTTGTAATTAATTGCAAAATTCTCCAATTGTTGCGTTGAGCGCGGGACACCCCCCTCCACACCTCCCCCTGCTCGGTTCGCTATTGTCCCTCGCTCTGAGTCGCTTTCGCAGCCCTCACATACTGCCAACATTGAAACACCACCCCCCTCCCAATATAAGCTGGGCTACGGGCCTGTAATACAGCATTATTATCGTGCAGTGAATGACAGACAGCGGACGCGTGTGTGCCATGATAAAACCGTGAATTACATATGATATAGTAATGCATGACATGATGCAGGCACACTATGACATAATGTTAGCGTTCAATACCTGACACTTGATACCAAGCACAGGTAGGATGAGGGCATATTGTGCTGAGTATTATTATATGTTGGGTGTATGTGAAGCATATATCAATGCGTTATAACCGTCCCAAATCTGATTTCCAGAAATTCCGTCGGAGTTTTCACTCCAAGCTGCCACCCGTGGCGGCAGAGGGCGCCACTAAAGAAGAGGCAGCCATCATGGAGATATTATGATGACTCAGTTGGCGTGTTGGTAGCGCCGCCCCATCCCTGTGTTCGTCGCACTACAGTTCCCCGGCGAACTTTACTCAGGTTATGCAGGAGCACGTGGCGTTGTTGATAGTTCAATGCAGGAGCACGTTCCATTAAGAATAAGAGAAGGCAGCAGCAGATAGCATTTTGTATAATTGAAGGAAGTGACTCTAATCCGCTGACCTGGCCATGTCTTCTTCGTAGTTCACAAGTCACAACAGAAGCACATTACCGCTCATAGGGTCTATGTTCCTTCCCAGGGTACTGCCTCTCGGGAACCTCTTCGTACCCTGGTACTAATTCTAATATGCGGACTTCGCTACCTCGCCTTTACCTTCACATAACGAGATCCTAGGGAGTCCCTAGCGCCTTACTCTCCCTAACCCAACCCTACCCTAACCCTAACCCTAATCCTAACCCTAACCAGTATCACTTAGTGACCAGGGTACGATTCCGGGTATACCGGACACGTACCCAGGGTACCCGTTTCCGCAGTACCTGGGGGACATAGATCCTATGACGCCACATTCCTTGTGGTATTGCAAGGCGCGCGCGAATGCATTGTTGCGATTAGTTTTCGGTGCCGGAAGTTTGTAAGATAATAGCACAAATCCTGACTAGCATTGTTATGTTTGATATTATAACAGGGTGAATCTATTATTCAGGCAGTTAAATCTATTATTATTCACTCCTTCATAAACCATGATGCTTATTATAATCTCGTCTATTTTATAGCTGCTTACCTAAATCACTTGCTTTCTTGGTCTTATGGAAAAAGAACAATGCATCTGTGCGGTTTCTACATAAGTTACCTCAATGTTATTGCAGAATGTTCGTTTGACGTACTTATTATGTTCGGCTGACAGATCGATAGTCGTTTACTAATTGATTCATGCGTACATCGTCACTAGGTGGGCGGGGCACAATCACACGAATCCGTGGGTGATACTTCCATTAGGAGTGTTTCTCCAACTTTTAATCGTCATTATACGGTTCATATACACCTATATACTATAGTATCTATAATGGTCGATGGGGCATATATTAGTTTCCTCCTTTGTGGTTTTAATGTCACTTTTTAGTTAGGGTTAGGGTTAGGGTTAGCGTTATTCAATCATTATATCATGACTAATCACACACTACTATCACACTACGTATCACACAGTATCACACACGACTAATCACACACTACTATCACACTACGTATCACACAGTATCACACAGTATCACACAGTATCACACACTACTAACGACGATCACACGACTAAGCAACAGCGTGGTCGACTGTCGCTACAATCTTGGAGCATAAATCGTACACGTGGCATTCAGGGCATTTGCAATTTCCAACAAGTTAGGAAAACACATCGTAAGGATATTACGAATTTTTCTGGAGCACGATCGTATCGGAGATTATGCAACTTGCACGAATGCTTTTGTCACGTGTGATTACGTCACCGTAAATAGTAAAAGTAAAAAGATTATGTCAATTTTTTCACAAAATGTCAGTGATTCTGTTCACCTTTTATGGTTAAGTTGCTGCATTATACTTCCTATTTTGCTATTCCGTTCGATGTGAACAAACAATCGTGACTCATACATAGCCCATAGCAAACATTTAATGTAGTGATCATTAATATATCAAATCGCCCAGATTTTTGTGATTTTTAACTAATTGAAAAACAATCTTATCGGGTAAGAATTTGAGAAAACATTTAGTGCCGTTAGTACTTACTTTCAATATAAATTATTTTTTCATAATTCATTGAAAATTCGTGACGTAGCCAATTTAAGCAACGTTCATCTTTATCATAGCCAGGAACAATTAAGATTCCAAGTTGGGTTGCTACGGCCCAAAACCCGTGGATTTTAAGTCACCTATCGGTCAAACAGTAGTACGTCTTTACTAAACATCAGTGCGTTTGTTGTTTGTCTCATTAAATGTGACGCAAAATCAGACCGGAAGCGAATCAGACCCCACGGCATGCGTGACGTCACACCACTTGCATTCTTCACGTCAGTAGCACTGGTTTAAACGCGAGTACCTGACAATCACCGCAAATGCCTCTAATAAACACGAGACCGCCTCTCCCTTCTCTTCCCGTTTCCCTCTCTTTCCCTCTCACCTCCACATACTTTGCCTCTAGTATGTGTTCTACATTCACTGCCTCTGCACCAATGTTTGCCTCAGTATGTCCTTCTACATCATCTTTAGGGTTACAATCATGTCTATAACCGCGTACATGTCCTTTCCACCTCTACTTCTGTTTCACCGGGTGCGTCTGTAGTCTGCGTCTGCGTCTGTGATCGTGTCCCCGGCTCCGTTCTTGACAGTATTTCTATATCGTACGGCATAACGTTATCTATCTGCCATTGCGTCGTTATTCCTGTCCTCGTCTCCTCTCCCATCCTCCTCTCCCTCAGGGTCATAAGTCCACTCAACACTAACTGAAAATTTCGATGTGCGGCCTACCACAACCGAATTATATTAAGTGTAATAAGAAGCTATAAAGTCGCACTAAAATCTGTACGAGAGGTACCACACGAGGAAAGGGGCGTGATACGGCACAGCTACCACCAACAACGTAGAATCACAACAACACCGGTAGCATAATTAGCGCTAGTCACACAATATGATGATCTCGTTTATTCGCACGTAACCTGATCTTCATCGCATATGCCGATCTGCATTCCCGGGGTGTGTATCGTGTAAGAAAGTTGATGCGAACACTACAACTTCGCTAATGCTCCCTTCGGCTGGCCCAACCCCCCCGACCGCCGATCGCCAGACTGCCACGAGCAACGACGCCCGACGCCCCCCAGCGACCACCCGACAGCCACAACCTCACGCGAGCCGGGGACGGACTACGACATCCCCGCTCATATCGCCCACAACAGCCCACAATCTGGACCAGACATTTGAAAACGAAACAGCCACCACACCCCCAATATACGAAAAGACATGCCTACCGGCCTGCTAATACAGCAAATGCATTATCGAGTCAGAATAGAGAAGCACCGACAGAACAGCGGGCACACAGGCGTGTGTGACTGCCTGATATCTCGACACCACGGTGAATTCAAGCCAGTATGATAAGAGGGCCTAAGTAATGAGCCATCGAACATATGACTGCAGGCAGCGCCGATATATGACATAATGCTGGCTTCATATGACATGCCTATCACACGACGGCGTAATCCGATAAGCGGAGACAACATATTGTGCCTCACTGAGTATGACTAAATCTAATCCCCTGTCGGGTCGTTACATGATGAAGCGATAAGTAACCCAACGGAACAGCCGTTAATACCGTCGCCAAATTCTAGCATCTATCCAGTCAATTCGCGGCCCGGAGATTTTCACTCCAAGCGTGGCCCACCGGCACGTAGGCGAGCAAGAGGGGCGCCGAACTGAAAAGGAAGCAAGGCAGACCCACTCATGGAGCGTATTACGATGATCGACTCCAGAAGCGAGACCGCCGAGTGTTGCTAGCCCGACAGGCGCGGCCCATCGCTCCACGATGAGTGTTCGAGTGACACGCACCTGCACAAACAGAGCTTCCCGCGAAGACCGAAGAGAACTGAATGGTAAATTCTCAGCTTATAAGCCACGATGCGCAGTAACCGTGGTTGCGCTGACGTCTCAGAATCAGTCAGAACTACAAACTATGCACGGACACACGTGCGCGACGCAATAATAGGAATCACGCCCAAGCGCTAGAGTACAGAGGAGGCAGGCACGGACTACCAGATAGGCATAGTTGTGTACCACTTGAACCGAAAAGGATGCCACACGTGAAACTGTGCAGAGTGTAAGTACACTCACGAAGGTCATCGCGAACAGAAGCCACATATTACCGCTCATCAGGGTCTATGTCCCATCCAGGGTACTGAGCGACGCGGACACGTATCCCTGGTAACTGTATCTAATGAGGCCGGACCGACTCGCCTACACTTTCAGCTAACGAGTCTAGGAGCAAGTTAGCCCTACGCACTACTCCGCTAACCCTAACCCTAATGCGGCTAAGAGCCATGCCCTAACCCCCTACACCATATCAAATACGTTACCAAGGGAGCGTTCGGTAATACGACCGTACAGGGTAGGCAGTACTGGGGACTATGAGCACATTACT
>NW_014579476.1:18564-22005 GCF_000485595.1 Priapulus caudatus
TTTTCTATCACCCGCATTCAGCCCGCTTCTTGATTCGCTCCCTCCGCCATGGCTCTGCTCCATTCGTTTAACACCACCCGCCCGGCCGGCCGCCCAACGAGCCAAGACCTCCTTGCAGGTGTGTTCACATCAGCTACGCACCCCATCGCCTATGTATAGAGATATATATATCTTCAAACTCCATTGTGACGTATCGAGTGTGTTCACATCACTACGCCCACCACATCGCACTATGTATAGAGATATATTATCTCAACTCCATGTGCGGTATCAGAGTGTGTTCCATCACTACGCACCACATCGCACTATGGTATCAGAGGATATATATCTCATACTCCTGTGCGTATCAGAGTGGTTCCATCACTACGGCACACATCGCCACTATGCAATTGAGATATATATATTCTCACACTCCATGTGGCGTCTCAGGAGTTGTTACATCACTACGCACACATCGCACTATGTATAGCAGAGATATTATTCATAACTCATGTGGGCGTGATCAGAGGTGTGATCAATTCACTACGCACCACATCGCACTATGATAGAGATGTGTGGTTCTCATACTCCATGTGGCGTTATCACGAGGCGTGTCCACTATCACTACGCCATACGTTGCACTATGTAATAGCGGGGGTATATATATCTCATATTCCATGTGTAGTATCAGGTTGCTTCACATCCCTTTTGCCCCCACCCACATCGCAATTGCTTATAGAGAGGAGGTATCTCATACTCCATGGGGTATCAGCAGGGTGTGTTCAACATCCCTAGCCACCACATCGCCACTATGTATAAGAGTTATTGATATCCCTGTGCGTATCAGGTGTGCTTCACATCCCTATGCCCACATCGCACTATGTATAGAGAGATATATCTCATACCCTGTGCGTATCAGAGTGTGTTCACAGATCAGGGTACGCTGGCGTAGTTCCTTCACTAGGAAAACGGGATATCATATCTCCTCACCATGTACACAGGGTAGTCTCTCTATTCGCAAATAGGACCGATTTATCTGCCCAACACGTAACAATTTTCATACCAGATACACAAGTATCTTACTTATCCGCAAATGACAGGGTTTACCTGCATCAACACGTAACGATAGGTACATCTCCATCACAGATACACACGTTATAGAATTTCGCAGATAGATGTTGGATCTCGTCGCTCGTTAACAGGTATATCTTCTGCGCGTGCAAGTCATTACATTACCAGCTACACAGGTGTATTCCTCAGCATGGAAGCTCTCTCAAGCTCTAATTGTACAGCTGATATGAAGTGCTTATACGGCCCTTCATAAGTCAGCTATCCATGGCCGGAGCCAGTAAAATGACGTTAGCCTTTCATTATATCACCACGTTCTAATTAAGTATTATCTGATACAATGGTTGATTCCTTACTGGCTTATCTGTGCACGCGTGAGCTACTATGTGCTCTTGCTACTCCTAGTAGGATGGGCAGGGGACGTCTGTCACCAGGTTAACAGCCTAACAAACCGGCTAAACACAACACAACGTGCAACACTGTGCGATGAGAGGAAAGGGCCGGTGCGCTGGCGAAGAGGCAGATTATGACAACACGGGAGCACGCAAACCACACGCGAAGGCTAGAGAAAAGAATGGTCAAGAAAAACGGAGACACTGAGAGAAAAAGACAACAACAACAGGCGGCAGATAGACGCAGACGGACGCCTAGCCCGCTAGACAGATACTATGATATATATGTATACGGACGTAGATCAAAGAACGAGAGAAAGTCAAAGAGGACGGGGCTGAGCGTCGCGCCCCCCACACAAACAGCAGCACACACCGACACACACACGCACGCAACGCAGCACACACACACACACAACCCAGCACACACACGCCGCACGCACGCGCACAGTGCGCGAGGAGATGGAAAGAGCAGCCTACAAAATCAAGCCAGCGCGGTGAAAAGAGAAACCGATTGTACAGAGAGAGAGATGTTGGTAGTGTGCGGGCGTAGCATCGTTCACGATTGCAGTCCGCTAGGTAGCCTTGTGAACGTATTTGCTACCTAATTACGGTTCCGCGCTCAGTGTTTACCAAGCATTCATTTACCTCGCTATACTTAAGGTTGCTAAATTACCCGTGTGTGTGTCGTGTGTGTGTGTGTGTGTGTGTGTGTGATGTGTGTGTGTGTGTGTAGCCGACCGAACGTGGCCCCGTGCTGGATGTGTGTGTGGCGTGTGGTGATGTGTGGTGTATGTGTGTGTGTGTGTGCGTGGTGTGTGGGTATTGCAAGGCAGGCGCGAATGCCATTGTGGATAAAAGTTATGTAAGTAATGTAACAATCCTGACAGCATTGTATGTGATATTATAACACCAGGGGTGAATCTATTATTCAGGAGTGAAATCTATGATTATTCACTCCTGATAACATGATGTTAATTAACTCGTTATTTTTATAGCTGCGTACCTAATCACTTGCTTTTGGTCTTATGGAAAATGAACAGCATGTGTGCGGTTTTTACACAAGTTACCTCAATTGCAGATGTTCGTTGACGTACTATATGTTCGGTGACAGCTCGATCGTATCAGTCGTACGTTACTATGTATATTATGTGCGTCACTAGGTGGCGGGCCACAAGCACAGAAATCGTAAGCCGGCGCACACGCGAGTCATTTTACTCAAGTAAAATGACTCATGAGTCATTTTACTCACGTGTGCGGCGGATTTTCGTTGAGGAATTTGACGCATGCGTCATTTTACTCAATATCAAACGTGTTTGATAATTTTTGACTCATGCGTCATTTTACTCAACGTGTGCGCACGCGCTGAGTAAATTTACTCAACACTGGTACTCACAGCGCAGGCGTTTAAATCATTGTGCGCCCAGTATTGGCTGCGCACAGTCACGTGATCTGCATTACCACTTATTCCTTAAGTAATTTTACTCACGTGTGCGGCGAACGCTGAAAATATTACGCGTGAGTATTTTGACTCATGCGTCATTTTACTTGAGAAAAATTACTCACGTGTGCGCCGAACTTAACGAACTACGATTTCTATTGGCGTAATTAAAATACGTATAATACGCCAACCTCAAGAGGTGGTCGAAGGAAATCATCAGCCCTCAACTATACGCCAGTAAGAGTAGAATTTGCGAGCACGTACACACTTGTGGCGTTTGCCCTTTTATGGAGTATGTCAATAAAACGCGAAATTTTATAACCCAACATGAACATAAATGTCTAACGTTCTACCCATTATGTAACCGTAACTATTCAAACGATTGATAGGAACAGTGAGATGTAAGAAAATTATGCTTAGTAAATTGTGGTGTTGGGTGACTCGTGTATGTGCGTAATTGACCAAGTATTTGGGTCTATCTAATTATTACGAGCAGTATTCAAACTCATTGCAGTTTTCAGCGGGGGATATAACATATCTAAGTAACATATAAACATATCTATA
>NW_014579476.1:25943-28443 GCF_000485595.1 Priapulus caudatus
CTCCATCCTCCCATCATTCACCCCCTCCTTCATCCTCCCATCATTCACTCCCTCCTTCATCCTCCCATCATTCACTCCCTCCTTCATCCTCCCATCATTCACTCCCTCCTTCATCCTCCCATCATTCACTCCCTCCTCCACCCTCCCCTCGCTAACATCCACTACAGCCTCCTTCGTGCATTTCTCTGCGTCAGACGGTGCCTCCACCTGGTGCTCATCCGTCGGGCAGCTGTTACTTATCCGCGCCATCGCGTTCGTGCGATCACCGCGACAGCAGCAGCAGCGACAACGACAACCGAGCACGCACGCGCGCAGCGCGGCGCGGTAGTCCGGCATCATGGCGACGTACAGGAAGAAGTTGACGCACGAGTTGACGCCGATCGCGATCGGTTCGGTGAAGAGCAGCGGAGCGACGGCCTGCACGTCGTAGATTCGCAGCAGGATGAGCGCGGCGCAGTAAACGTTCGTCACGACGAAGATGGCGAGCAGCACCAGCAGCATGCGCACCACGTGATCGTCCGCACGGTGGCGCCTCCGCTGCCGCAGCGCGACGCCGAGCTGTCCGCGAAGCCGCCGGTAGCTGACGACGGCGACGCCCGTCGTCGCGGCAACCGCTGCGCACGGCAGCAGCCGGCCGAGTGTTTGGTTGATGGGTTCGAGCACGCGCAGGGTTGGGTCGTATGGGTATACGATCCGCACCCAGTAAGGAATCTCTTTGACGGCGGCGCAGATCGCGGACGCGACGATGACGTGGCGCGCTCGCTCGAGCGTGCACAACACGCGCATGCGCAGCGGCGCGACGATCGCGATGCAGCGAAACACGCTCACGCCGACGACGATGTAGTTAGCCGTGTAGAACGCGAGGTCGCCGACCTTCTCGGCGCCTATGACGAGGCACGGCACGCAGGTGGCGCCGCAGTAGGCGAGCAGCAGTTTCTGCGCTAGGAAGCAGGCCCCGTGCGTCGCCTCGGCAACGGCGAGCGCCCGCAGCAGCAGGCGGCAGGGGCCCGCGCCCATGCGCGTGAACACGCCGACGTTGATGCTGTTGCCGACGATGTTGACGCCGCAGAAGATCGGAAAGATGATGCCGGTGAAGACCGTCATCAGTTGATCGGAGGACGTCATGGTGTCGTCGCAGTCGTTGTCACTACAGAGGAAGTGAATGGTGACAGCACTGGTCACCATGGCAACCGGTTCCATGTTGGAGAGTAGCGCGACGATACCCTCGGGTGTACAAGCAGGATGGCTGACGGGATGGCTGACTCTAGCTAAAGCTGGAGCTCCTATATATGTTACAGCTGCTCATGTCCTCATCAGCTACATGTTTACACACATCTCCTACACATCACACTATGAATAGAGATATATATCTCATACTCCATGTGCGTATCAGAGTGTGTTCACATCACTACGCACCACATCGCACTATGTATAGAGAGATATATATCTCATACTCCATGTGCGTATCAGAGTGTGTTCACATCCCTATGCACCACATCGCACTATGTATAGAGATATATATCTCAGCTCCATGTGCGTATCAGAGCGTGTTCACATCACCGGGTACGCTGGCGTAGTTCCATCACTAGGAAAACAGATATATATCTCCAACACCACGTACACAGGGTATCTCTTTATCCGCAAATAGACAGGTTTACCTGCATCAACACGTAAACAGATATATCCTTATCACCAGATACACAAGTATCTCTCTATCCGCAAATAGACATGTTTACCGGCATCAACACGTAAACAGATAGGTACATCTCCATCACCAGATACACCGGTATAGATTCAGCAGATAGATAGTTGTATCTCCGTCGCTCCGTTAACAGGTATATCTCTGGTGCACAGTCATACATTCACCAGCTACACAGGTGTATCTCCATCAGCATGGAAGTCTCTCAAAGCTCTAAATTGTACAGTGTATGAAGTGTATACGCCCTTCATAAGTCCAGCTATCCATGGCACGAGCCATAAATGACGTTATCCTTTCATTACATAAGCCACACACGTTCTAATCTAAGTATTATCTCATACAATGTATGATTCCTACTGGCTCTCATCTGTGCACGCGTGAAGCTACTATGGCTCTATGCTACTCCTAGTAGGATGGGCCAGGGACAGTCTGTCACCAGGTTAACAAGCCTAACAACGGTAAACACAACACTAACGTGCAAACACGTGCGAATGAGAGGGAAGGGGGTGGCTGGGAGAGGCAGATATGAAACACAGGCACGCAAACACACGCGAAGGTAGAGAAAGAATGGTCAAGAAGAAACGAGAGACACTGAGAGAAAAAAGACAACAACAAACAGGCAGGCAGATAGACCGACAGACGGATCGCTAGAGAAATAGACAGATATATATATATATGTATACGGAAAGTAAGATCAAAGAACGAGAGAAAGTCAAAGGGGAGGAGCGCGCGCCCACCCACACACGCACACACCGACACACACACACACCCACGCACACACACACACACACACACACACGC
>NW_014579476.1:30943-32322 GCF_000485595.1 Priapulus caudatus
TAACTTGGGGTCAAACTGGCTAATATCTTTTGCCAATATTCTACCAAATTTAAAAGTTTTGGTAGCCATAGATCCTTCTTGAAATTTGCTAGATACTGTATTAACACAAATATAATGTTAACCGCTTAGAAAGTCACTACAGGTCAAAGCGGAAAAAACATAAAAAGGTAAAACATACCAAAATGAATGAATTTCCAAATGAGCCACTGACTGGGATGGATAGCAGCATGTTGCTCATACACCATGTGATATAACGCACTCCTTCAAAATATGCCAATGTAAATAAGGCATATATATAAATAGATTATCACATGAACCTTTGGCATGGATATCAGTTTTAGGTGGTCGAGTTCAGAGCGCAATAACACGAAACGAGTGAGCACATAAAACCATGTGATGATATTTTATTTCACTCTGGGTGCTATAAATGCCTGATTGTGTGTGATAATCCTCACGGCGCGTTGGTCCGATCTGTCCAACACAGCTGTTTGAGGTGGAACTCACACCAATGTCCTGCACGATCACAGACTGTACCTAGCTTGGAGTGGATTCAATGCCATGGTCCATTCATGTATACCAACCTCACCAGTGTTGGTTACTGCCGCGAATGTAGATGGATCCCCAACAGAATCCAGTACAACAGTGTACCACTGTCATGAAGAATGTGGAGGCGCATGACAATTGGCGCCTTGGCCAGGAAGACAGCGTCCATAAACGGTTCGACGTCGCCATCTATGTGCAAGCCAAGAAATACAATGGCCTCCAGAAGAGTTTGTCACATGTCATTCCGCATGGGAAGGCTGTCGCATGTAGTCCATAAACTTCCCTATCCTCCTGGGAACTGCAAATATGAATGGATCGGGAAAGAGGACATCATACTCATGAGAGTCGGAGTGTATGGTAGTGGCACCGCCTCACTGGCTTCGTAAAGGCAAGTCTACAACCGAGGAGTTCGTGCACATCGACTAGATCATGGAAGCCATATTCCGTCTGCCAGGTGGCATAAGCCTTTATCAAGTGGCTGTCAGACAATGATGGTGGTGTGTAGACAAGGAAGCACAGTGGCAGAGTACACCAGGGCCTGTAGAGAAGCTGTCCAGAAGGCAAAGATGTCAAGGAAAACATTAAGCCAAGCTGACGGAGAACATGGTAGAGCTGGAACAGCAGTTCACGACATTCAGAATGGAGGCTCGCGCAAATCCACCTGTTTTGCTTTCTGGGATGGACTAGTTGCTATGGTCCAGCTGCTTCTCGCAGTTCATCCAAGAGCAGAGAGGACCAGTGGACTGGCAATCTACACCTGTCAGCAACTTCTGCCATACACCCCACTCTTCACCATGGTACAGGCAACTATTCCCGATGGCTACCTGTCTCCATCA
>NW_014579477.1:0-4270 GCF_000485595.1 Priapulus caudatus
CACCATGTTGGGTTATGTGGGCGGTCGGTTAGTGTGAGGTGCACACAGGTGTGCTGTTGGGTTAGTGCGGGTCGTTAGTGTGAGGTGCACACAGGTGTGCTGTTGGGTTAGTGCGGGTCGTTGGAAAAAGTGAGTGAAACAGACAGGTGTGCCAAGGCTGTCGGGTTAGCGTGGGTCGTTAGTAAAGGTAAGTGAAGGTTAGATATGCACAGGTGAGCCAAGTTCGTTAGCACGAGTGTGTGTGTGGATGGAAAAGGACAGGTAAGTGGATCTTGTTAGCGCAGGTGATTCGATCTTGTCAGAATGTCAACAATATGAGAGCAGGTTGGCAGCTGAGGTACACTCACCTTAACAGTGTAGTTGATTTGTTCATTCACTTCATATCTAGTATAATTCATGAAAGATTCGAGTTTTAAAAAACAACTCGGTGCGCTGCATGACAGTAGTGCATAATAGCATGTTGTGCTCGTGACTCTGTCGGGTTAATGGGTTACGGCAGACATGAGCGGTCGTCAGCTCACATCACATCTCAACAAGCCATCCGTCAACACAGAATGTCCTCCGTCACAACGCGAAACTCGTAGAACGGGGGAAAGCGGCCGTGCATGTCGAGTAACAAAAGAGCAACGGCGTTTTTTACTTCTGACGCAAAACCGTTGGCGAATTCGCTTCGCGCGCTCTCGCCGAACCCCCCGACCTGCTTGCCGCAACCCCGGGGCGGCGAGCGAAATAACAATAGAGGTCACCACTCGCTCGGCACCCGACAGCGACCTGCGTCGACGTGAGCGCTAATAGCGAGTATGTACAGGCTACGGCCGAGTCCTGTATTTAAAACTCAAGTATTTTGCACGACCGGGGGCATTTGTTTTTCACGGGATAATACGGGAAATAAATTGCTCGGCGGTTTTTTCACTCTGATTGGGTGTTGTTTGCGCGACGATCGTCATGGTGATCATTTTTACGTCTGCTTCAGCAAAACCGTGTCGCGGGCGCCATGCAGCTGTATTCCGTCGACCGGAAGGTGAGCCAGCCAATAGAGGGCCACGCCGCCGCATTCTCGCAGTTCAAGATGGAGGGCAACGCGCAGGAATCGACGCTCTTTTGTTTCAGTATGCGCGGCGCTCAGGGCGGAAAGGTGAGTTTGTGTGTGTAGCGACCGTGGGCTTGGAGCTTACGATAGTGTTAAAATATTCTCATCTCCTCTCCTGTCTTGATGAGTGTAGTCACAGGGCCGTAATGAGTGTTAGCCACGGGACCGTATGAGTTAGCCACAGGGCCGTCTGATGTACCGCGCGCCGTCTCCATGTTAGCCCGTCTGCACCACCTACTAACCACCTTCTAACCATGCTCTAACCACCTCTAACCACCTCTAAATTCACCTCTAACCACCTACTAACCACATCTAATCACCTCGGAATCACCTCTAACACCTCTGACCACCTCTAACCATTTCTGACCATCGTTCGAAGCGAGGCATGAGGCACGTCAGGAGGGGGGGGAGGAGAGGCGGAGGGCGAGGGGAGGAGAGCGGGAGGGAAGGGGAGTAAAGGGGAAGGGAGGAGAAGGGGAGGGAGGGGATGGAGGAGGAAGCTTTGTGGGGTTAGAGGGGGAGGGGAGAGGAGGGTGAGGGGAGGAAAGGGGAGGGGGGGAGGGAGGGGAGGGAGGGGAGGGTCGAGGGAGGGGAGGGGAGGGGAGGGGAGGGGAGCGCGAAAGAGGAAGGAAGGCAGGAAAGGGGAGGGAAGGGAGGCGAAGGGCGAGGGAGGCGAGGGGAGGGGAGTGGCGGGGCGGGAGGGGAGGAAGGGGAGGGAGAGGGAGCGGGATTGGAGAAGGGAGGAGAAGGCAGGGGGAGGGAAGGGGAGGGAAGGAGAGGGAGGGGAGGCGGAGCAGGGTGAGTGGGAGGGGAGGGGAGGGCGGAAAGAGGGGGAAGCGGGGAAAGGGAAGGCGGGAGTGAGGGGAGGGGAGGGGAGGGCGGAGGTGGGAGGGAGGAGTGATTTGAAAGGGGAAGGCGCGAAAGGTCAAGGAGCCGAAAGCGAGGAGGGGGCAGGGGACGGGTGGCAGAGGGTCAAAGGTGGGTGGAACAGGAGCGGCAAGCTGAGGAGCCAATGAGCAGAAAACGAGGAGGCAGGAGGTGGAGACGTGAAGGGCAGGAAAGGGGGGAGGAGGGAGGGCGAATTAGGAGGGGAGGAGGAAGGGAAAGCGAGGGGGATGGAGGTGAGGGCAGGCTAGGGTATGCGACGCGAGCACATCGCACTCATCGTACATTCGTTGGTTAGACCAAGCTCGCCATCGCTCGTCCCTCACAGCGCCATCTAAATTCTGCGGCCGTGTAGCGCGCGCGCCAGATAGGGACGCGCAGAGCGGCGTGGCTGCTCACGGCCTCTGCCGCAGTCGGCGGTCGAGTCTGAAATACGATGGCTAACACACACATGTCATGTTTCGGCAACATATAGTATACTTTGATTAGTTTTGCAAGTTTCTCGGGAATATCTTAGAGCAAGCAATTTTATCAAAGATCACAGGCACAACAGGGTTGCAGAATTTGCAAAATAAGCACAGGCTACAACAGTCGATGCTGGCAGAGCAGGACTGGCAGAGCAGGAGAGGAGGGATAAGTTAATGCTGAGAAATCGCAGAAGCCAGGAGGAAAGAAGAGGAACGGACACAGAGAGATAAGAGCAAGGCGTAAGACAGGAGACATAGACACAGAGAATAAGAGCAGGCGTAAGCACAGGCTGATGAACGGAGCACAGAGATAAGAGCCAAGCGGTAAAGACAGGAGAACGGAACACAGAGATAGAGCAAGGGTTAGAGACAGCTGAGAACGGACACAAGAAGATAATGCAGCAAGCGGCTAGACAGAGAGATCGGACACAGAGATAAGAGCCAAGGGCTAAGACCGAGGGAGAATGGACACAGCCAGATAAGGGCAACGGTAAGCAACAGCGAGATGGACACAGAGATAAGAGCAGGGGAAGGACAGCCGAGAAACGGACACAGAGATAAGAGGCAAGCGGTAAGACAGCGAGAACGGAACCGAAGATAAGAGCAAGGTCAAGACAGCGATGAAGGGACACAGAGATAAGAGCAAGGGTCAAGATAGCGAGATATGAATCACAGAGATAAGAGCATACGAGCCAGTAAGACAGGAGAAGGGACACAGAGATAAGAGCAAGGGTAAGACAGGAGAATGGAACACAGAGATAGAGCAAGGGTACAGACAGCGAAAGAATGGACAAACAGAGATAAAGAGCAAGGTAAGCGACAGCGAGAATGGACACAGAGATAAGTCAGCAAGGATAAGACAGGGAGAATGGACACAGAGATAAGAGCAAGGGCGATAAGACGAGGAAATGGACACAGAGATAAGAGCAGGGCGACAAGACAGGGACAGAACGGACACAGAGATAGAAGAGCAAGGCACGTAAGACAGTAGAGAACGGACACAGAGATAAGAGCCAAGGGTAGCGACAGGAGGAATGGATCACAGCAAATTAAGCGCAGGGGAATACAGGGNCCTGTCTTACCCTTGCTCTTATCTCTGTGTCCGTTCTCCTGTCTTACCCTTGCTCTTATCTCTGTGTCCGTTCTCCTGTCTTACCCTTGCTCTTATCTCTGTGTCCGTTCTCCTGTCTTACCCTTGCTCTTATCTCTGTGTCCGTTCTCCTGTCTTCCCCTTGCTCTTATCTCTGTGTCCGTTCTCTTCTTTCCTCTGCTCTGCGATTCTCAGCATTACTTATCCCTCCTCTCCTCTCTCGTCCTCTCTCCACATGACTTTGTAGCCTGTGTGTAGTTTGCAATTCTGCACCCCTGTTGTGCCGTGATCTTGATAAATTGCTGCTCTAAATATTCCCAGAAACTTGCAATCTATCAAAGTATATATATGTTGCTTGAAACATGACAGTGTGTGTTAGCCATCGTATTTAGACTCGACCCGCGACTGCGCAGCCGTGAGCCACGCCTCTCTGCGCGTCCCTATCGGCGCCCGTCTACACGGGCGCAGAATTTAGATGGGCGCTGTGGGGAGCGAGCGATGGCGAGCTTGCTAACACGATGACGATGAGGCGATGTGCTCGCGTCGCATCCCTAGCCTCCCTCCCTCCTCCCCCTCCTCTTCCCCTCCCCTCCTCCCCCTCCTCTTCCCCTCCCCTCCTCCCCCTCCTTTCCCCCTCACCTCCTCCTCCTCTCCTCTGCTCATGCTCCTCCTTCCCTCCCTGTCCACCCACCTTGACCCTCTGCCCCCTCCTCCCTCTCTTGCTTTCCCCTTCCCTTT
>NW_014579477.1:8167-11033 GCF_000485595.1 Priapulus caudatus
TACGTGGACGGGCGTGCTCAACTCTCACACCCTGCTACCTTCCCCTGTACCTCCCTCCCTCCCTCCCTCCCTCCCTCCCTCCCTCCTCTCCCTCCCTCCTCCTCCCTCCTCCTCCCTCCCTCCCTCCCTCCCCTCCTCCTCCCCTCCCCTCCCCTCCCCTCCCCTCCCCTCCCACCTCCTCATGTTTCCCCACGGCATGGTCATTCTCTAAAACATGATTACGCGAGTCGTGTGACGACTCGGAGCGAATCCTTGCCGAGGCTTAGACGAGCTTAGCTGAGCGATGTTACCGTAACCGTGGTGATAGAGACGTCTGCGAGCATGGTGATGGATGCTCGTAACCACGGCGAAAGATGCTCGTAACCACGGTGATAAATGCCTGTAACCACGGTGATCTGAGGTGGATTATAGTTGTATAATACGTTGTCGGTGGAAGTAATGAGTTTCTCTGTCTCTTCCTTGCAGCTGCACATTATAGAGGTTGGCTCTCCCCCGACTGGGAACACGCCCTTCACGAAGAAAGCCGTCGACCTGTTCTTCCCTCCGGAAGCACAGAACGACTTCCCTGTTGCGATGCAGGTATGTTCCCTCCCCCCCAAAACTGTTCCCGATATATGGGATAGAGGAAGAACATTCTACTTGAAGAGTGCATCTCTCCCTCTTTCCCTCTCCCTCTCTCCCTCTTTCCCTCTCCCTCTTGTTAAAGGCAATCAAATATGCTGAGTCGTGGTGAATCTATTTATTTTTGTACGGTTGACACTATTTTGCGACTGCGGGTAAATCCAGGAACATTTTCGACACGGCGATGTTAAATTTGACAATAGGTGAGCTGCGCTTACTGCGCTCTTTATGTCTTGAGAACCTATAGTATCATTAATAACATGGTATCTTCGATTAGAGGTATGTAAAGAGTAAACACGTTAAAGGCTGACGTCGCGAACTCTCCCCCGTAGCTCTGCAAGACAGCTGTTCATTGTTTCTAGGTTGGCGACCCATTCCTGCGGCAATCAGTGTTCTACGCACTACGAGCGGCGCAACGGTCGCACTCTGGTGTGCAGAAAGGCGGGCTCCTCAGAGGGCGCTAGGAGCACTACACGGTGCCCTTCGCTCCGACGATTAAGCGCGGCCGTCAGTGACACCACCTGCTGAACCCGAGCTTGGCTACTATGCACTGTGTATGTGGATGTACCTATGGCTATGTGCTATGTACCTATGCTCTGTGTAGTGTTGTACTACTATGCTCTGTGTTATGGTATGGTACCTATGCTCTGTGTATGTGTTGTTATCCTTATGCTCTGTGTAGTGTATGTACCTATGCTCTGATGTATGTGTATGTATCTATCTATGCTCTTGTGTTGTGTAGTGTACTATGCTTCTGTCTTATGTGTATTGTACTTGCTCGTGTGTATGTGTATGTACCTATGCTCTGTGTTGTGTATGCCTATGCTTGTGTATGTGTATGTACCTATGGCTCTGTGTTAATGTGTATGTAATACCTATTGCTCGGTATGTGTATTGTACCTATGCTCTGTGTATGTGTATGGTTCTACTATGCTCGTGTGTTTGTGTATGTACCTATTATTGCTTTGTGTATGTACTCCTATGCTCTATGTATGCTACTGTTATTTGCTTTTTTTTTTCTTTTGTTTTTTTTACTGTATGTTTAGTACGATGCTCTGATGGTATGTGTATGTACCTACCTATGCTCTGTGTATGTGTACTGTACTACTTGCTTCTGTGTATGTGTATGTACCTGTGCTCTGTTGATGTGTATGTACTATTCTCTGTGTATGTGTATGTACTTGCTCTGTGTATGTGTATGTACCTATGCTCTGTGTATGGGTATGTACCTATACTCTGTGTATGTATGTATGTGGGCTATTCTCTGTGTATGTGTTATGTATCCTACTTATGCTCTTGTATGTGTATGTTATCGACTGTGTATGTGTATTGTCTAGTGCCTTGTATGTGGATGACCTGATGCACTGTGTATGTGTATGTACCTATGCACTGTAGTATGTGTATGTACCTATGCTGTGCTATGTGGTATGTACTATGCCATCTGTGTATTGTTATGTATACTGAGCTGCTGTGTTATGTGTATTACTACTTGCCACTGTGTATGTATGTGCTATGCTCTGTGTATGTGTATGTACTATGCTGCTGTGTATGTGTATGTAGCCTATGCACTGTGTTGTTGTGGCTTTATGCTCTGTGTATGTGTTAGTGCTACACTATCTTGTCTGTGTATGGTGTATTGTACTATTGCTCTGTGTATGTGGATGGTACCTATGCTTCTGTGTATGTGTGATGTACCTATTGCAACTGTTGTATGTATGTGCATGCTCTGTGTATGTGCTATGTACCTGCATGTCTGGTATGTATGTGCTATGGCTCTGTGTAGCGGGTACCTACCTATTGCTCTGTGTATGGTATGTACCTGATGCTCTGTGTATGTGTATTGTACCTGATCTGCTGTGTTGTGTATGTACCTACTATCTCTGGTGGTATGTGTATGTCTCGTGCACTGTGTATGTGTGTACTATGCTGTGTATGTGTAGTGTACTGATGCATGTGGTATGTATGTGCCTATGACTCTGTGTATGTATCTACCTTGCTCTGTGTATGTGTATTACTTGCCTCTGTTATGTGTATCTACGCTATGCACTGATGTCTGTACTGTGACCTCTTTTTTTGGGGGACTTGTTTTGTATGTGTATGTACTTATGCTCTGTGTATTGTATGTTACCTTGCACTGTGTATGTATGCTTGCTACTGCTTGTGTATGGGTATTGAATGACTCATGCTTGTGTATGTATGTGTAAATGCGTCTGTGTACTGTATCTACTATGCTCTGTGTTATTGC
>NW_014579477.1:11058-32291 GCF_000485595.1 Priapulus caudatus
TCTCTCTCTTCTCTCTACCATCTCTCCTCTTCCTCTTCCTCTCTCCTCTCTCCTCTTCCTCTCTCCTTCTCCTCTCTCTCTCTCTCTTTCTCTCTCTCTTCTCTCCATCCCTCACCTCCCTCCCTCCCACCTCCCTCCCTCCCTCCTTCCCTCGCTCTCGCTCGCTCGCTCTCTCTCTCTCTCTCTCTTCTCTCTCTCTCTCTCTCTCTCTCCTCTCTCTCTCTCTCTCTCTCTCTCTCCTCTCTCTCTCTCTTCTCTCTCTCTCTCTCTCTCTCTCTCTCTCTTCTCTCTCTCTCTCTCTCTCTCTTCTCTCTCTCTCTCTTCTCTCTCCCTCTCTCTCTCTCTTTGCTCTCCTTTCTCTCTCACTCACTCGCTGTCTCGCACGCTCCCTGCAGGTGAGTCAGAAGCACGACGTGATCTTCCTCATCACCAAGTACGGCTACATTCACCTGTATGACCTTGAGACGGCCACCTGCATCTACATGAACCGCATCAGCGGCGACACCATCTTCGTGACGGCACCGCACGAGAACAGCAGTGGCATCATCGGCGTCAACCGCAAGGGCCAGGTACGAGGAGGGGGGTCAGAGGTCGCGTGAGAGGTCAGAGGTCAAACGAGATCAGAGGTGAGGAAGGCTCCTAAGCTTTTGTGGGCGCTGTGAAGGTGATGTTTGCGGGTGATGGGCGAGGCAATACACGTGAGAGTAAACACGTCACAGAGGTGCGCATCACTGTGAGCTGTCCGTCTGTCGGCCGACGCGTCGTTAGCTCGTGATGGCCGACGCATCGTTAGCTCGTGATGGCCGACGCATCGTTAGCTCGTGATGGCCGACGCGTCGTTAGCTCGTGATGGCCGACGCGTCGTTAGCTCGTGATGGCCGGCGCATCGTTAGCTCGTGATGGCCGTCGTTGAGTTAATGACGAGAGACAATCGGAGGCAGTTATGGTGAGATACTGCCGGCCGTTATTCCAGAGCGGAGGATCGGGGCGACGGCTAATGAGCGCATTCAGACTTTACACACTATCTTAATGCGATGTTGATTGGGGTCTTTGAAGCGCATGGCGCGTTGCGTCAAACGCTCGCGCGGGTGGCAGTGGATATGTGTTATGTAGGAACGATCCAGGTCTCCCGTTCACACAAGTCCCGTAGTAGACTAGACCCTAAGAGGTCATGTTGGGGGGTCAGTGTGAGGTCATGTCCATTCGATCCCCTGCGGCTGTTAGTGTCAGTAACCGTAGGGTTTTGCACGTGGACTAGACAAGCGTGAGCATTGCTGGGGGCACGCATCGCTGGGGTCTCGCGTCCCGGCACCTGCCGCGCCCCGCACGCGCACCCGCGATACACCGCGGCTGCACATGGGCAACGCTCGACACACGGTGTTGTCGGTTATAACCCAGCTATTATGTTTGTGTGTGCGTGCCGTTGCGTGCGTGCGTGGTGCGGGTACCTGCGTGCAGGCGTGCTAGTGCGTGGTCGCTGCGTGTGTGAACGTATGTGCGTGTGTTGTCATGATAACCAGGGTATCCTACGTCTGTGTTTGTGAGTAACCAGCTACATCTGTGTGTGTGTGTGTCGATGTGCAGGTGTTGTCGGTGAGTGTGGAGGAGGACAACATTGTACCCTACATCACCAACGTGCTGCAGAACCCGGACCTCGCTCTGCGCATCGCCATGCGTAACAACCTCACCGGCGCTGAGGAGCTGTTTGTGCGCAAGTTCAACGCCCTCTTCAGCCAGGGAAACTACTCTGAAGCTGCCAAGGTCGCTGCCAGCGCCCCCAAGGTAAGCCCTGCTCCCCCAAGGTAAGCCCTGCTCCCCCAAGGTAAGCCCTGCACCCCCAAGGTAAGCCCTGCGCCCCCAAGGTAAAGCCCTGCTCCCCAAGGTAAGGCCCTGCGCCCCCAAGGTAAGCCTGCTCCCCGAGTAAGCCAGCCGCCCCCAAGGTAAGCCCTGCGCCCCCAAGGTCGCTGCTAGCGCCCCCAAGGTCGCTGCTAGCGCCCCCAAGGTCACTGCCCTGTGCCACGTATATGTCTAGATGTCATGGACATATAGACAGATATGTCCCTCTGCAGAGAGAGGTGCCATGTACAGAGACAGTATGTACATAGATACTGTCAAGATACTGTGTATAGAGACAGCATGTACAGACATGCTATTTATAGCGGCAGTATTTATAGGATTATAGTAATGTAAGTATCTATATTTTACAGTGTTGC
Organism: Priapulus caudatus; assembly: GCF_000485595.1. Classification (NCBI taxonomy): domain Eukaryota; kingdom Metazoa; phylum Priapulida; class Priapulimorpha; order Priapulimorphida; family Priapulidae; genus Priapulus; species Priapulus caudatus. The sequence goes on from NW_014579477.1 coordinate 13,272, forward strand.
AGTCCGCTGTTTTATAATCAGTCTTTGTAATTCGCACGTGAACATATTTGCATGTAACGTGCACAATATAAATCAATAAATATTATAATATTTATTTAATATTGTATGTAGGTATGAGGTACCATGTACAGAGGAATTCTGAGGCATTAAACCACTGGTCGCTAGCGCCTCTAGGTAGTCGTGCTGGTGTGTTGTTAGTGGAACGGCGCGTCAGGGGAGCCACCGTCCGCTCTAATGCTCTGGTCGCTAGCGCCTCTTAGGTAGTCGTGCTGTGTGTTTTGTAGTGGAAACGTGCGCATGTCAGGGGAGCCACGCCGCTCAATGCTCTGGACGGAATTTCTGCGTAGCCTCCAGAGTTTCGGCTAGCCGGACGACACGTGATCGGACACGGTGGGATCGCGACGCTCCGGCCGCTGCTGCTGCTGCTGCTGCTGCTGCTGCAGGCTTCGTTTCTCTCACCGCGTCCTACAGTCTCAGCTTCCGTCACTTATCCTCACCATCTAATGACATCGATTACGTCGTTATAGCGCGCGCGGCATGACATCGCGCGGCGGTGGCTAAGCCTATTGGAGCATTAGATGCCCACACTATAGCTAGTGGCTGTTTCACTGCCTGGAGCCATTAGATAGCTCCACACTATAGCTAGTGGCTGTTTCACTGCGGGGGCGCATGGTTAGATGCCCACCTATAGCTAGTGGCTGTTTCACTGGTTGGCGCATTAAAGCCCCACACTATAGTAGTGGCTGTTTCACTGCTGGAGCATTAGATGCCCACACTATAGCTAGTGGCCTGTTTCACTGTTGCGAGCCCATTTAGATAGCCCCACATAGCTTAGTGAGCTGTTTCACTGCTGGAGCATTAGATGCCCACACTATAGCTAGTGCTGTTTCACTGCTGGAGCATTAGATGCCCACACTATAGCTAGTGGCTGTTTCACTGCTGTGAGCATTAGATGCCACACTTATTTAGCTTTATGGCTGCTTTCACTGTTGGCAGCATTAGATGCCCACACTATAGCTAGTGGCTGTTTCACTGCTGGAGCATTAGATGCCCACACTATAGCTAGTGGCTGTTTCACTGCTGGAGCATTAGATGCCCACACTATAGCTAGTGGCTGTTTCACTGATGCGGAGCATGGAAGATGCCCACACTATAGCTAGTGAGCTTGTTTCACTGCTGGGAGCATGAGATGCCCCCACACTATAGCTAGCTGGCCTGTTTCACTGCTGCGAGCATTTAGATGCCCACACTATAGCTAGTGGCTGTTTCACTGCGGGGGCAGCGGCAGGAGATTAAGACCGGCGCGACGGTAAACAGTTTTACAGCCTGCTTGCCCTCAGTTTACAGCATGATGATAGCCCGTGTGTAATCGAGGTATGGTGTGTCTCTCTCTCTCTCTCTCTTTCATGCTGCCTGCTCTCTTCCTCCAGTTCCCTCTCTCTCTGTCTCTGTCTCCTGTCTCTGTCTCTGTCTCTGTTCTGTCTCTCTCTCTCTCTACCTCTCTTCTCTCTCTCTCTCTCTCTCTCTCTCTCTCTCTTCTCTTTCTCTCTCTCTTTCCTTCTCTGTCTCCTCGTCCCTCTCTCTTTCCTCCCACCCAGCTCTCTCCCATCTCCCTCTCTCTCTTTTACCTCTTCCTCTTTCTCCCTCGTGTAGATTTCTGTTAGCACCATTGATACCGCGTAATTCAATCTTGGTCGCCCCCCCCCTTGCTTTTTCCGCGTTTTATACATCCTCTCTCTTTCTCTCTCTCTCTCTCTCTGATCATCGCAGGCCATCCTGAGGGAACTCGCAAAAACGATCCAGAAGTTCCAGCAGGTGCCTGCGCAGCGCCGCGCCAGACGTCGCCACAGCTGCAGTACTTTGGCATCCTGCCTGCGACCGAGGGCCAGACTAACCAAGTATGAGTCGCTGGAGCTGTGCAGGCCCGTACTTAGCGCAGGGGTTCGCAAGCAGCTGCTCTGAGAAAGTGGCTGAAGGTAAGACAGGTTTACGTCGTGGATGAGCAGGAGAGGGCGAGAGTGGTAGGAAGGGAGGAGGGACAAGAGGAGTGTAGGCGGGCGTGGTTAGAAGGGAGGAGGGAGGGTGGTCTGCTGCATAGACGTGCACGCGAGAAGTGGCTCATGGAAAGAAGTGATAGAGAGAGGTGATGTATGGACGGTCGAAGAGGCAGGGGTTGTTGTAGGATGTGTGCTATGTACTTGGTGAGGGGGTTGTGTGTGGATGTGTGCTATGGTGTTGTGAGGGGGTTGTGTGTGGATGTGTGCTATGGTACTGTGAGGGGGTTGTGTGTGGATGTGTTGCTTTATCGTACTGTAAGCGCGGTTGTGTGTGATGTGTGCTTATCGGTTACTGTGAGGGGGTTTGGTGTGTGGTGGTGTGCTATGTACTGTGAGGGGGTTGGCGCTGTGTGGATGTGTGCTATGGTACTGTGAGGGAGTTGTGTGTGGATTTGTGTGCTTATGGTACTTGTGAAGGGGGGTACGAAAGTTGACGATGTGGTGGATGTGTGCTATGGTGTTGTGAGGGGTTTGTGTTGTGATTGTGTTGGCTATGGTACTGTGAGGGGCGTGGTGTGTGGATGTGTTCTATGGGTACTGTGAGGGGTGTGTGTGGATGTGTGTATGGTACCTGTGAGGGGGTTGTGTGTGGATGTGTGCCTGTGGTTTACTGTGAGGGGCATTGTGTGTGGATTGTTGCTATGTGTTGTCGAGGAGGTTGTGTATGGCGTCGTGTGCTATCAGGTTACTGTGAGGGGGTTTGTGTAGTGGATGTTGCTATGGTACTGTGGAGGGGGTGTTTTGGGTGTGTGGATGTGTACTATGGCTACTGTGAGGGGGTTGTGTGGGATGTGTGCCTATGGTACTGTGAGGAGTTGTGTGTGGATGTTGATGCTATGGTGCTTGTGAGGAGGTTGTTTGATGTGTGCTATGGTACTGTGAGGGGGTTGTGTGTGGATGTGTGCTATGGTACTGTGAGGGGGTTGTGTGTGGATGTGTGCTATGGTACTGTGAGGGGTTGTGCTGTGGAATGTGTGCTATGGTGTATTGAGGGAGTTGATGTGTGGATGTGTGCTGCTATGGGTACTAAGTGATGGGGGTTGTGGCAATGTGGATGTGCTTGCTATGGTTGTTGTGGGAGGGGGTTGAGTGTGTGGATGTGTGCTATGGTGTTTGTGAGGGGTGTGTGTGGATGTGTGCTAATGGTGTTGTGAGGGAGTTTGTGTGTGGACTGTGTGCTGCTATCGGTACTGTCGAGGGGGTTCGTGTGTGGATTGCTGTGCTATGTGGTATCTGCTGAGGGGTTGTGTGTTGGATGTGTGCTATACGTACTGTGAGGGGGTTGTGTTGTGGATGTTGTGCCTTTATGCGTGTTGTGGGAGGGGGTGGTGTGTGGATGTGTGCTATGCGTACTGTGATGGGGGTTGCATGTGCTGGATGTGTGCCTATCGGTTACTGCGCTGAGGGCGTTGTGTTGTGATGTGTGCAGTATGGGTTCGTCGAGGGGTTCGTGTGTGTAGATGTGTGCTTTGGACTTTGAGGGAGTTTGTGTCGTGGATGTTGGTGCGTAATGCGTTCGTTGGTGAGGTGTTGTGTGTGGGATAGGTGCATATGGTACTGGTGATGGGGGTTGTGTGTGTGATGTGCGGCTATGGTGTTGTAGGGGTTGCTGTGTGCGATGTGTGCCTATGGGTACTGTGAGGGGGCTTGTGGTGTGGATGTGTAGCTATGGTGTTTGTGAGGGGTTGATGTGATGGATGATGTGCTATTGGGACGTTGAGGGGTTGTGTGTGGATGGTGTACTATGCGTACTTGGAGGGGGTTGTGTGTGGATGTGTGCTATGGTATCTTGTGAGGGCGGTTGTGAGCGTGTGGATGTGTTGACTATTGGTGCTTGTGGAGGGGGTTTGTGTGTGGATGTGTGCTATGGTACTGTGTAGCGGGATTGTGTTGTGGATGTCGTGCTATGGTACTGTGAGCGGGGTTATGTTGTGATGACTGTGCTATGTGTTGTGAGCGGGTGCCGAGGTTCGTGTGTGGATGTGTTGCTATGGTACTGTGAGGGGGTTGTGTGTGGATGTGTGCTATGTGTACTGTGACGGGGGTTGTGTCGTGGATGTAGTCGCTATGTGTTGCTGAGGGGGTTGTGCCTGTGATGTGTTGCTTTTGTACTGTGAGGGTCGTTATGTGTGGTGTGTGCGTATGTTACTGGTGAGGGGTTGTGTGTGGATGTGCTGCTATTGGTACTGTGAGGGGTGGTGTGTGGATGTGTGCTATGGCTACTGTGCAGGCAGTTGTGTGTGATGTCTGCGTTATGCCGTTACTGCTGAGGGAGTTGTGTGTGGATGTTGTCTATGGTACTGTGAGGGGGTTGGTGTGTGGATGGGCTATGGTGTTGTGAGTGGGAGGTTGTGTGTTGGATGTGTGCTATGCCGTAGCTGTGAGGGTTGTGTGTGGATGCTGTGCTATCGGTACTGTGAGGGGGTTGTGGTGATGGATGTGTGCTGATGGTGTTGTCGAGGGGGGTTGTGTGTGGATGGTGTGCTATTGCGTTACTTGGTGAGGGGCTTAGTGTGTGGAATGTGTGCCTATGGTACTGTGAGGGGGTTGTGTGGGATGTGTGCATATGGCTACTGTGAGGGCCGTTGTGTAGTGTGATGTGTGACTAATGGTACTGGTGAGCGGGGCTTGTGTGTCGGAATGTGTGCTATGGCTACTGTGAGGGGGTTGTGTGTAATGTGTGCTATGGGTGGTGTTGTGAGGGGGTTGTGTGTGGATGTGTGCTATGGTGTTCGTGAGTTGCGTTGTGGTGTGAGTTGCGTGAGTGGCAGCTGGAGGTGATATCCGTAGAGTGGATGCATGCTGTAAGTAGCTTTTGCTGCTGTTGACTCAGTCCTGTAACATTCCTCTTTAAGTAAATCTAAATGTAGCTTGTCTTCGGCGCTGAGTGCTTATGCGGCATGAATATTCTTGAGCGACCAGGCCGTGGTGCGGCTTTGCGTCTGCGTAATCCTGCGCCGGAACATAGTATGAACGTTGTTGAAAAACTGGCATTCCTTTCATCATCGCAGCACACGGGAGAGCAGACACAGGAGAGCCTCAACACTCTACTCATTGTCGCCATGTCTTGCCACGGTTAACAGCTAGCGCCGGTTTTCGTGAAATGCAGAAATGTCAGCGCCTTTAATCTTATTCATTCGCGTGAATCTCTGCCGTTATATTTTAAGAATCTACATGATGTATATATTAATCCGTTGAATGGTACGTGTTACCTTGGAGCATCCCATTAAGCCCATGCCCTTTAGTGATGACCTAGGCTTTTTTTATAATATCTGCCATCACTTTTAGTTATTCCATGGTAGTAATAATTATAGTAGTAGTAATTGGTAGTTATTTCCATTCCGGCAGCCATCCGTCCGCTTAATTTGCTCTGAGCGAATTTCTGCCGTAGCCTCCAGAGTTTCGTTGCGGGACGACAGTGATCTCGGACGCCAGGTGGCGAATCGCTGCATCGCTCGCCGCTGCTTGCTGCTGCTGGCGACGTACTCTCACCGCATCCTACAGTCACTAGTTACCCCTTATAGCTGGCAACGACATCATTCCACTATAGCATGCCTCTCTACAGATCGACTGCCCACAGCAACACGTTACGCGCTAGCGCCGATTATGAGTTCCTATACATCGAGCATCTCCATGTGTATGTACCTATGCTCTGTGTATGTGTATGTACCTATGCTCTGTGTATGTGTATGTATCTACCTATGCTCTGTGTATGTGTATGTACCTATGCACTGTGTATGTGTACCTACCTATGCACTGTGTATGTGTATGTACCTATGCTCTGTGTATGTGTATGTACCTATGCTCTGTGTATGTACCTACCTATACTCTGTGTATGTGTATGTACCTACCTATGCACTGTGTATGTGTACCTACCTATGCACTGTGTATGTGTATGTACCTATGCTCTGTGTATGTGTATGTACCTATGCTCTGTGTATGTACCTACCTATACTCTGTGTATGTGTATGTACCTACCTATGCACTGTGTATGTGTATGTACCTACCTATGCTCTGTGTATGTGTATGTACCTATGCTCTGTGTATGTGTATGTACCTATGCTCTGTGTATGTACCTACCTATGCACTGTGTATGTGTATGTACCTACCTATGCTCTGTGTATGTGTATGCACCTATGCTCTGTGTATGTACCTATGCTCTGTGTATGTGTATGTACCTATGCTCTGTGTATGTACCTACCTATACTCTGTGTATGTGTATGTACCTACCTATGCACTGTGTATGTGTATGTACCTACCTATGCTCTGTGTATGTGTATGTACCTATGCTCTGTGTATGTGTATGTACCTATGCTCTGTGTATGTACCTACCTATGCTCTGTGTATGTGTATGTACCTATGCTATGTGTACGTGTACCTACCTATGCTATGTGTATGTACCTATGTGAGGTGTGTCGTTAATTCTTGTTTAATTGAAGATTATATGGGGCACCACAGGAAGTTGAAGGGGCAGCGAGGCAATCGTTTTATTATTATTATTATTATTATTAGTAGTAGTAGTATTAGTATTATGATGATTATTTATATTGCAATAAGTTATATTGCATATTATTCAAATATAAGTACACTTCTAATATTATAATTAAAATAGTTTTGTTCCTTTTTTCTCAAACTCCTGAATCATGTTAATTATGAATGGCTAAACGAATGAATGTTATTAAATTCAGGAGAAAAACCACCTAAATTTCATTTCCCTGTACTGAAAAAAACGTGTTTTTATCGTGAGAAGGCTGCTACGAATATACGTGATGTAGATGCACTGATATGTGAACATCCATCACATCATGATCAAAGTTGGGTTGGCGGAATATGGGGGGAGGGGTGCTGGTGTGAGCATAGAGCACAAACTGCATGCAGTGCACCTTCGTACACTCAGGATACAGTACCTGTATACCAGTACCGGCTGCAGGATGTACTTAGGATCAGTAGAATGAGACCATGAGCGAGAGCGCCATCTGTCGTGGAGTTTGCATAGAGCATCCGATTTAGCGGCACGTGTTAGGCACAGAAACCACGAGAAGTAGACGTACAATTTAAATCTAGTTAATCGTAGACATTGCCAGCTGTAATGTGTTCATCACCAACCAGTAAGTAATAGTCTGATTCAAACAAGGTTTAATTATGAAATTTACATTATATATTTATAGAATATTTGTGTGTGGTAGCATATTAGTAAATATTAAAACGGGGTCAGTTTCTCCTTCAGTTTCTGATACCCCGCCCGTTAAGCGCTGCTGTCTACCAACTAGCAAACTTTTAGTTTTTGCAAACGTCGAGCAAAACTCCGAGTTTGCTAAGGAAAAGTTTTCCAAAGTTTAGCCAGTGATAGACCAGTTGAAAACTTCGGCAAACTAGTTCGTGCAGACAGTTTGCAAGAAGGTAGGCCGGTGCCCTTTCTTGACAAACTAGCTAGTTTGGCTCCGTAGGATGGGGGTCCGAGAACCCCCCTTTTGGCTATCGCGCGAATACTCTTCTCAATTTTTCAGTGGCATCTGGAATACTCCATAAATTTCGGGCGCTGGCCATCTGGAATACTATGTAACCTGCAGGCCAGCACGCCGAATAATACATAAGCAAACACGTTTTCACAAATAGTCCAATACACAACAATTTATCTAACCTTTATTTCATGCACACTACTTATTAGCGGTAAGCAATAAATACACGCTTAATGTCATGCTTAGTAAGAGGCAAATAATTGCGAAGCAAAAGGTTACACGGACGTTTATGCCCAGAATCGGCAAATCTGCTGTTTGATTTTGAATTTGCTGTGCCTGGTCCTGCTTGTAGCGGTTGTGGCGATGCTACTACTGGTAGTACCAGGCTGGCGGGATCCAAGAATTTCAAAAAAAGGGGGCAGGGGCAGGGGCGTGTAGCAGATTTGGACAAGGGGGGGGGTCTACCCGTAACCCATACGTTTACTAGAGCACGCCGAAGGGGGCGGTCTGGGGGGGCCCTTCCCCCCGAAAATTTTTGGAGAATTAGACCTCCCTCAGATGCGTTTTCTGCGGCGAGGCAGGCGGGGGTCCGCGGACCCCCGGGGACCCCCCCTGTACACGCCCCTGGGGGGGAGCTTTTGCACTCTTTAGCTTAAAATGGTGCAATCTGTCGTGCATACTGTAGAGGCAGATCATTTTTAACTCATATCTGCCCAGCAATCATTTATTGTGTTAAATTTTGCGATCAGCTGGCGTGACCAGCCGTTTCGGTATAGGGCGGGGGGGGGGGAGGCGAAGACGTCAAATGTACCGAAGGAAATTACATTACAACTGAAATGTTTTAAACCGTGTTATATATTTCTGGAACATGAGTCATGTGGTATTACAGATAACACATTCACATATCACAATAACTATTGCAGCTAGAGAAAATGTTATGGCAATTTAAAAAAAAATATATGTGTGATAACTCGAATATATTCAAACTTGAAAGAATGTTTTGGTATTAGTATCGAAGTAATGTGGCTGTATGTCAATACACGAGGCAAAATAAAATTAGTACTTTCTTCCCTAATGAAACATCCTGTTACATACATGTGGGACATATAACAGTTAGATTATATAGCTCTGTTTGCCCAGGAAATCAGTATCTCTAACATGCTAAAATCCAAATTGCTTGTAATGGACTCTGAGATGCTTTCTTTGGCATGAATGTCAGGAAGAATGACTGACAAATTTGCCAATAGTTATTTTAAACATGAAAATAGGTCATGATGTTCACAATGTCTGACTGGACACCTCAGCTTGTAACGTTATTTACAACATTGAACTTTGCAGAAAAATTAATTTTGTAATTTTGTTTTAATTTTATTAGAAATAAATTTTGTAATTTTTTTAATAATGTAATTTGTTTATGCTATTTTTTTGGTTTCAAAGGGCGCGGGCACGGCCTCCCGGATGTTGCCCCATGCTAATCCGCGCCTGGCCTTTAGGCCATATAAATTAATTATATTATTTTAATTAAATAATTATATATATTTGCGGTCTCTTCAACACTTATCACAGGCATAAAAGCGGGCGGGAGTTTTCTTTTTATTTTGCGCTTTGTTTTTGGTCTATTTTAGTTTTTTTGTTTGACACGTTTTTCTTGTTGTGTTTTGTTTTTTGGTTGTAAACATGCCGACTTAGTATCGGGCGTATAAGTAATTATCAGTGATATTCATTATTATTTATTTATATGGAGAGTCAGTGTTAGACTGTTATATTTTAGGTTTTTGTTCTTTAGTCAGTAGGCTCTTTTTGATTGAGTTTGATCTAACTTGCATTCTTCCTTTTATTTTCTTTTTTTCTTTTTTATAGTTCGAGGAATCTCCAAGTGTGTGATCACAGTAGTAGTAATAATGTATATGCTTCGTAAATCTCAATCACAGATTTGTGTGAATGCAGTCCACGATGAATGGCAACAAGCCCACGACAAAGGTGGCGGCAATAAGTATCCGGTTGAGTATACATTTCGATTAACATCTTTTTTTTGTATAAGATTGGTTGTAGTTTATTTCGATATTTTCTGGTTACTTGTTATGGATTGATTCACTGCTTTTTGACTTTTCGTGTTTCCTATGCGTATTCTTGAATTTGACTTTCTTGACTTTTGTTGTTTGTGGCCCTTTGGCGCCATTAATATTGTTTATGTGTGCCGTGTTCCAGCGACTTATATTGTCTTGTTCTGGTTTTCAGTGGTGCTTTTAGAGTTTTTAGGTGTAAATACGACTCTTTCAACATTTATTTAACAAAATGGTGGCTTAGGCTAAAGTTTCGGCAGATAGAAAATAAAACATCAATCTTTCCCGATTATTAGTTATCAATTATTTATCTGGCGTACGGCAATTTACGTTATACTGTCATCGCCGGAATTTTTCGTGCTGCGCGTTACCTTTTTGCTTTTTCTTTAGTCTTTAAAAGTTTTCGAATTATTCTTTTGCTTGTTATTTTTTTGTTTTATTCATTTTTTAGTTTTAGCTTTTTCTTGTCTATACCTTTTTTTTCCTTCGTATCGGCGTTTATTTTTTCTAATAGCCGCCTCATGCTCGTCTTGCTGCTGTTGTTGTACGGGGTATATACTCTGTTTTCTAAATCTTTTTTTGTTTTGTCCGGAATCGCGTGTTTATTGCCGCTCTGGTTTTTTACGTGATATAAGATTTGCTGGCTCCCATTGCCCTTCCTCGTCGTTCTTTAGTGGTCTTGGTATGTCACCTTCTGACCGTGTTCTCGTTTGTATTCCTCGTTTCGCTTCTGTTAAAATAATGGTTTTTATTTTTCTGAATTTTAACCCTATACCTTCCTTTACACGCCCTTTTTTTATATTTATTGGATTAGTTCGTAGAAATTTGTTTTTTTTGTGTTTTTTTTTTGCTAATTCTTTTTTGTTTTTCTGATTTTGCGGAGGCATTCAAAACATTTGATTTTATGCTGTAGTGTCTTGAAGGGGACATAGACTTTGTATATTGGAATCCTTCTGCTGTCTTAAGTTTTTGCTTTGTCGGAAAGTGTCTGCCTGAGTTGGTGTGTGTTCCGTGGAATAACTCATCTATAGTTTCAAATGCACAGTTTTGCTTGTTTATTTGGACTTATATATTCCTTGTGCTTTGCGAGTTTTTGTATAGACCAAACTTACCTTTTTGTTTGTCTAGTTCTGTTCTGATTTTCAGCATTTGGAATTCACATGTCCTTTTATTTTTGTCTTATTTTTTTTTTTTTTTTTTTTCTACCAGGTAGTTTTTGATTAGGTGCTTTCAGTCTTTAGTACCATGACTTTTTTTTTATTTTAGTGTTGTAAGAACAGTTGGCTCACAAAATTTCTCCCAAACTTTAACAAACTTGCTTGGAGTTTTTTTGTTTGCTCTTTTCGTTTCGATTTTTTTTCCTCTCTGCGTGTGCAAAAACTAAATTGAGTTTTCTTTTATTAGTGTTTTTAGACATTGTTGTTTGTTCTTTTCTTTACGCTTTTCATAGTTCTATACATTTGGTTTGGTATTCTTATGTTCTTCCATATATGTGTTTCATCTGTGTAAATTCCTTGTCCTTGCTGAATCGGTTACCCTTGGTGGTTTGCCAGTGTTTCTGGTTTTTTTTTTATATCCGCTTTTGAAACGTTTTACCTCTGAACTTTGTCACCTGCTTAATTTGGAAATTTCCCCATTAGTTGCCCGTCTATGGCTGTTATCCGCTCGACAACGGAGTAGCGTTATAGGTTTTTTTCTTTGTATGGCGACCCTCTCGTCCTGAGACTCCTTTTTTGTTGTTTTTATTTTTTTCTGATTATGTTTGGTTTATGTGGGATTGTTTAGTTTACGATTGTTTCTTTTACTGGTTTCCTGATATTTATATTAGATATACTCAGGGTACGTTCCGGGTATATCCGGACCGTTAGCAGTATCCGTACCAGGCTGTGGTTTTTGCTTATGTCATCATTTCTTGTAGTTGCTTCTTAAAGTACTATGTCTTTTTGTGTCTTACAGTGCCGTAATTGCCTTAGGCCGTATTTCGATTTCTTTCTTTAACCATTGTCTTTTTATCCCTGTCATGTCTTGGGGGGGTTGGTGTGATGCTGTTAATTTCATTTCTTTCTATTTCCTTTATGTTTTTTTACTATTTCTTCTGTTTTTGTTTGTATTTTTCTTGCTCTTTTTTTTTTTTTTATTTTTATCTTTTTTTTTTTCTTATTACTTTTTATTTTCTCTTTTTTTTGCCTGTTTTTTCTGGTGACCTTACGTCTATACATCCGTCCTGACATCCAGTTTCCTAGTTGTAATATGTGAATTATTATCTTGGTAGGCTGAACCCAATACCGAAAAACTCACGCCGTTTCTATAGCAATTTAAACGTATATCTTAATCTTACAATTATATAAATCCCATGATCATCTACTCCAGCCCTATTTCTGCCTTTGTATTTGTGATGAGTATCTTACTTATTAATAGTTAATCACTTCGACCTTATAGTTATTATTCGCATGCTGGTTGTTGTGTTTATTGAAAACTAATACCTCTTCAGTTTCATATCATGCCGAACCTTTCTTTGAATGAAAGCGGCTTTTTTTTTGTGTTATTTTTTATCTTTTACAGCCACTCTATTTCTTTTCTTAATTTTTATCTTGTTGTTTATGATATCCTGCTGTTTCTCCTGGACCATTTTTTTTGTTGTTTTTGTTTGTTGTGCGATGTCTTTTTAGTCTTTTGCTTCTTTTAATTTGTTTTTTTTCTGTTTAATCTTTGTTTCTTTTGATTTCTGTCTTTCTCTTGTTTTCTGTTGCTGGCGGTTCCTCTTTTTTTTTTTTGTTAGGTGGGTGGTTGTTGTTTGTTGCTCTTTGGGCATTATGTGGCTTGCACGTCCTCCGAGGAAATTATAGTAGTTTTTTTTCAAAAAAATGTGGGAGCCTTTTTATTTCGTTATTTGTTTTGGCCCTCCCTAAATAAATAAGGTTTTTTCCCTTCTCCTGCAGTTTCTTTGATGGGTTAGTATATTTTGACTTTAATATTAGAATACAATGGTAGCTGTAGATATTCATATCGTATTTTATTTTTGTTATTTTCATTTTGATCTTGATTTTCTAAGTATATGGAAAAATATATGCCTTGATTTTAATATTAAAGTAAAATATTAGTATTAGTTTTTTTTTCAAAAGATTAATTTGTTCGATATTGCGGCTTTAGTTTATATTATTAGTCATTCAAAAAGCTCGTTTCTTTTTTCGTATTTTTTTTTTTTGTGGCCTTTTCTTTTTTGAATTAGTTTTTTGGTAGGATTTATCCTATATCTTCAATATAATTAGCCTTTGTTCTCTTCTGTTTTTTAGTAAATTTATTCGTTACTTCTCCTTATTCCGTTGTAGTTTAATTTTAGCTCGCCTGTTCGTAATTCCACTCTTTGTCTTTTTGCTTTTTTTGTCGTTTATCTTTTCTCTTCTTTTTTCTCGTTTTTTCTTTTTCGGTGAATTTTTTTTTTTATTTTTCTTTTTAGTGGTCTCCTCTTTTTTGTCTTTTTTTTTGTGCATGTGTATGCAGCTGTCTTTTGTCGCCTTTTTGTCACATTTATGTAAATTTGCTCTTTACAGTTATATCTTCTCATTAATAGTTGCCGAAATTTTTTCATCCGTTATTTAATCCTCTGGCCCATTTTACGCCATGTTTGTCAATGCGTCATGTATTTTTGTGTCGTTTTTTTTGTTTTTTTTTTCGTCTTTTTCCTATTTGTTTTTTTTTCCGAACGCGTTTTCAGCTATTGGGGCGTGGGCTTTTATAATACCTTTCTCTGTTTCGAGATACGTATTCATAACTATTACGCTGACTTTCTGAGTCTTTTTACGTTTGCGTAAATTTTTTGGCATTTTTTTTTTTTGGCTTATTGTTTTTGTTTTTTCGTTGAGCATAAAATGTTGAAGCATCATATACTCGTTGTTATTATATTGATTAATTTAATATTTAAAAATTCATTTGAAAACAACGGACTTATCGCTTTCATCCTTTACATATTATTACGTCTTTAATAATTATTCATTTCTTGAGACGATATTTTTGTACTTGCGTTTTTTTGTATTTGTTCCTCTTACTGCACTTGTGAAAATCAGTTTTTTTTTGTTTTTTTTTTCTCTTTTTCTTTTTTTTGTTCTTTTTTTTTTTTTGTTTTTTGTTCCATGTGCTTTTTTGGTTATTTTTCATTGTCCACTGCAACTATTGGTTTATTGACTATGTTTTGCTCTCGGTTCTTTTCTGGGTTCGTTTTGATCCAATTCAATTCTCAGTAAAAACGGCCATACTCATAAAATATAGTATGCGGCCATGTTTACCGTTGTGCGGAGCATAGCCACGAGGTTTAATCTTTTTTTTTTTTTCGTTGCTATTACATATATTGTGACGCGTCTTCTAGCTGTCTGTCGATGGTTGGATACCGGCAGCCAGACTAACATAGGAAATTGGGGGCTAAGAAATTTGATTTAACGTTATTTCTAACCCTAGCTTAATACCGTTTCTTGTTGAGTTCTAACCGGACCGTACCCAGGTACGTTTGCCGGCTCATGTACCCGGGGTGGACTATATGACTCGTCTCTTTTAGTTTCCTTACGTTACAGAGACTAGTTTTATTTGTTAGTTTGCTAGAGGGAAAGTTCAATGTTATTAGTGAGAGTATACAGTAAAGTCTGGTTTGTGAATTGCCTATACGTTTTTATGTATAGTATTCTGCCGTGTAATGTATATAACGAATTTATAATCTTTAATTAGCGTTTAGACCGGGAGTTGATTTAACTCTCCTACTCCAAAAAATTTTTTTTATTAATTGTGATATAATCTCAATTTGTATTTTGTACAATGCGTTCGATTATTTATGACCAGTACTATTTAGTAACTTGGGTCTACTTTGAAATATAATAATAAGTAATTAATTAATAATATTTAAGTAATCAATAGTAACTTATATCGAACGCAGGGGCTGCAGTTCCCGTGGTGATCGGAGTATCTTGTTATTGTATTGCACTGCACACTTTTTTGTACAAGCCGTTGCTGTGAATCCTTATTATTTTATTGCTGGTGAAATTTTTAGCTTTAGTTTCTTACTGACTTAATTATCAGCTCATTTGTCTGAACATAGTCTTATGCAGTCTTTCTGTAGTAATTCGTCTTTGTTCTATGATCGTCCGGTCGTTCCGTCAATATTTGTTGGGCACAAATCTTAATTTTTTTTTCTTTTCCGTTCGTATACCGGTACGGTCACGATATTCGGGACAGTGGGGGGTAATCGAAATACCGATTAGTTGGGATGTCGAAGCTGTTTCTTTGGGTTTTTTTTCTTTCTGTTTTTCTCTTTGCTGTTTTATTTTCTTCGTCTGTTTTCGTTCTTTTTTTTTTTTTTTCTGTTTTTTCTTGTCTTTCTTGCTCTCAAAGGTTCCAAAGGTCCAAGAGGTGCGTGTAAATTAAGAATGGCGAACATTTCATCTCCTTAACTTGTATAAGGTTATAGGCGAGTAATATATGCATGATATTGCTCGGCACAAATCTAACGGTTCCGACCTTAGTGCTCCTGTGATAGTCTTTTTTTTTTGTTTATCAGTCAATTATTCGGTCATTTTTATAGGAAATAGCTCCTATATCATCTGCTGGCCGAAATGTGAGGGTCACAGGTCAAGCGTCAATGGGCAGCAGCGGCAGATTTTAGACATTTTCTGACGCCGACATGGTCTGACGTGGAGGCTTTTTTTTTTTCGATTCTCTTTTGCTTTTTTCTTTTTTTGTTTTTTGTGTATGCCTTTTGTAGTCTTTTTTTTGCCTTGGATTTGTCCTGTTTTATTGTATGCTTATACAACTTTTTCTTATTGTTTTGCTTTTTTATTTTGCGAATTTTTTTATTTTCGTTTATTTAAAACATTATTTTGTGTTTGTTTCAGCGGCTGACCTAAGCATTTTCGTTATTTTGGGCCATGGATAGTCTGAAAGGACCATGAAAATCTACATTTACTGCTGAGCACGTTTGTGCGAAGAGTAATTTGCAGTTGTCAGATAACTTTTGAACCCTTCAAGAGGAGGGCTATAAACATCTGGATTGTTGGACTGTCTGTTAGAAAGACATTTGACTGCCCCGGTCGTTGCTAGTTAGAATCTGATACATGCTTGGATTGTGCATGAGGCTACGAATGTCACAGTGAAAATTTTCAAAATTAGCTAAATTGCGTTAAAGAAGGTGTATGCTCCTAAATGCGATGCGTCCATAATTTATGAGGCATTCGTGTTACATGTCAGTATGTTTACATTAGACGGTATCACTGCCTGTGGCCTACTGCCAGTGCATGGTCGTTGGGTGGCGACTGTGGGAGTTTTCTGCCTTACATTTGGTTACAGGTGGTCAGCTCTTCTTATTGCGCCAGCCTGTAGGCTTGCGTATGGTAGAATGCGATTGACGTGCATTAACCTATTCTGTCTTGCATGATAGTTGTTCGCTTTACTACGGTATGGATGGGAGCTTCCATCTTTATCTGGAAGACACTTAAACGTTACGCTGCCAATCTGGTTATTATCTTTGCATATACGTCGATATACCCAGTTTTACGACATTTCATGTCTTTTGTTATAGGTTTCCTGATACCATCCCTTGTGCATTCCATCTTGTTCTCTCTCGCTTGGTAGTGGAACCACATTTTTGGGTTTTTTTTACTAATCAGCTTGGTTTACGTAGGAATCCCACCTCACTCCACTCATCAGTGAGTCATACCGCAGTAGACGTTTAGATGAGCGCATGGGTTGCCGTTTTTCTGCCTTCTTGGTGCACTTGTTACTTAAATAGAACAGTAGTCCTCTTAGGATTTTCTTACTTCATGTACTATACTGTACTTATCTTTTGTTTGGTAATACAACAATTTTTGTGATCGTGTTTGTATTAACCAACATCTTGTTATTTGCGTCACCAGATACTTTATTATTAATTATTTATCCACTCCTTTATGTTTATCAACGGCTAGCTGAAATTTTTCTGAACGGCGCCCATGACAACTCCGAATTGGGTTGCGAGCCGTTTGCTTTTTTCCACTTGTTCTTGAAAAAGTTTGGCGTATTTGCATGTTTATTTTTGGCAGCGTGGTAAATGACGGAGGGCCTAATCCACATAAAGTGCCAATTGTATTAGTTTAAGTACTTGCTAAATGCTGAGTTTCAAAGCTCGAAATGATATTCATTTTAGGCGCAAATTTATCCATATCTATAACTGGAATGACGTATTAGTATTTGTCGTTGTATAAGCATACTTACAATCCTTTTGCCTATTTTAAATGATATAAATATAGAAACTGACCTCGCCTACGGTCTGTAGCTCTTTTGCGCTGAAAGTATCCGTTTGCGGAGATAGCCCTTCTCAGAATCGTGCGCTTTGAGTGGCCGCCACCCGTCGTTGGTAATCAAAACTGTAGTCGTTAGTTTTAAAACATATTTAAACAACATCATTTTCTAATGCGTGATTCGAACCCATGAAAAACTTTTTATGTAGCATTGCCTGCGCTCAATTTGTATAAACCTAATTAGCTGAAAATAAACCCTAGAACCTAAAGGCTACTTGCTGCTTTTAAATACTTATTTTATGCTACTAATAAGAATTTGGTGCTAGCAACTTGCGATGTGGCCTCTTTTGAATCTTGGAATAAGTTGCTTTTTTGTTTCTATGTGGTTTTTAGATGAATCAATAACTGAATTTTAGGCTTGTTTTTTATTGAGTTTTTTGGACCCAACTCTATGTTTTTTGTAATTTTGTGCTGCAGCAAATACAGTATTTTTCTCAGCTTGCCCCCTTTTGATAGGCACCTCATTTGAACTTAGGTGTTTGTCTTAGCTTTAATCACCTGAATTTAGTGTCATTCTGTTTGTGTCGGTTTCCTATCTGTATATTGTGTTTGCCGTATGACTAATTAAACACTCTTCACTTTCACTGTATTGCTCTCTCGTCTCCGTCTCTAGCCAGTGGCTGCTTGTGTGAAGCTACTTTGTGCTTCTGCTTTTGTTCTCGTCGAGAACTTATGCATGTGTACTGGCATTCTGTTTGTCATCGTGCATTCTTTATTGGCTTATTACTATCTGATCTTTTTTGTTTTCCTTTTTTTCCATTCCTTTTCGTTCTTTTTCTTCTTTTTTCAGTCTAGGTTTGCAATTTTTTCATTGTTTCATAGTTTTTTTTTTCCTTTTTGATGTGCCAAATCTGAATTCTCTTTTTTATTGTGCCTGGTTGACTTGTTTTAAGCTGTGAAGGAGGTCTTGAAGGCGCGGATGCTTTGCTAGCTTATATACCTCAGTAAACATCCGCTCAGTTAAACTCTGCAGGTGTTTGAAGTATGCCAAGTATCACAGCTCTGGACCCAATTACACACCGCAGCAGCGTGACGCACGCAGGCCCTCATCGACCTTGCCTATCGAGTCGGTTCAAGAGTACAGCTAGACGAGCGGACAGTTTCTGACCCTCTTCCTCGAGACTCGGATATGATCAACGCTTGCAGCCAGCGACACCTCGCCGAAGCTCTCACTTGTCAAGTACATATAAGAAGAGTGCCTAGTGCAGCTCGAGTGGAGCCAGCACGACGGTGGCTATTTAAGTGTGTGGTAATAGTGGTAGATTAGTTGCATTTTTCCTATGTTTCTTTTCAGCATTTTTTGGTTTTTTCTTTTTTTTTTATTGTGCTTTTTTTTTTTTATTTTTTTTTTTTTCTTTGATCTTCGTTTCTTCTTTTTTATTTTCTGTCCATTTTTCTTTTGTAATGATGCTATTTTTGTGTTTTTTGATTCTTTCGTTTTTTTTTGCACTTGTTCTTTTTCTTCGCTTTGCATGATCTTCTGTTTTTGCATTATTAATTTTTGCATTTTACGTCTTTGTCTCTATAGTGTCATTTGCTGTACTTCTTTTGGGTCCTGTCCATTTATGTGTCATTTTTTATTAGTCGTCTTTATGTTTATTTTTGTTGTGTTCGCTCATTGTTATGCACTATCTATCTCTATTTTTTTTCTTCTATGTGCAGTATTTTGCATTAGTTGCTTTTTTAGTTTCCGCATTTTATGTCGTTGCATATTTTGCTTTATTGTGCATTTTATTTGCATTTTTAGTGCCATAGTGCACTTAGGCTTGCCTAGATGATACCTATTTACAGGGTGCATTGATTTCCTCCGTGTCCGCGGTAGTGCACCATACTGTCTATTTAATTGCAACTTATTCATTATTTAGCGCGTGCATCTGGTTCGTCATTCATCTTTTCGTGCATTATGCATTACTACTGTAGTTTTTTCATAATGGATTGATCAACTTTTCTCATTGATCAGGTTTTGCATTGTGCCGACGTCGACTGCTGCTATTGTTGTTTTAAGTAGTTGCCATCTTAAGTTGTTTCCGTACTGAAGTGCACTTCTTGTCAGATAGGCTAAGCAGTACGTTTGCTTTCTTGTTTTTTTTAGCAGATCATAGTGCATTATGTTCTGCAGTTTTTT
>NW_014579478.1:0-11437 GCF_000485595.1 Priapulus caudatus
ACACACACACACACGACACACACACACACACACACACACACACACACACACACACACACACACACACACACACGCGCGCGCACGCGCGCGCGCGCGCGCACGCACATGCACATGATGCACACGCACTCACACATACATATACACACTGCTTAGAGGTATATACACACGGTGCGGTTACCTACAAACAGGTAGTGGCCGCGGCGGCGGCGGTAATTGGGACTCCATTAGAAAGGAATCATGTAATTAGTAGCGTGTTGTGGGAAGTCATTAATGAGCCGGAGTTAATGAATTTACAGCGTACAATGTTGCGGCGTCACTAGTAGGCCTAACTCCCCCAGCCCTACCACCATGCTTCACTACCACCTCCCCCAACGGGAACTAATTCGTACTGTTACATTGTAATGTGGGCCAGTGAGCAAGATGTAGTCCATATAGTAAGAAGAAATTCGTGTTGTTGCTGTTGTTGTTGTTGATTCGATGAGATTGTCTCGTATGGCGAGGTTTTATTATCGTATATATTGCGCTCGCTCTTGCAATATCCTCGCGATAGGTTTACGGGAATCCACATTTTCACCGAATTTTCCGCGTGTCTGTACTATATAGCTATCCACGGCGTACGCATTATATGCGTACAGCGTGTGTAGGGACGTAACTCACGTTAAGTGTCGCGGTTGCTAATTTACTTAGCCGCTGTGACACCAACAAAACTCTCGTACGAGGGTCGCTGCGCGGGAGCTGGTGCTCTGAGGCGCGGTTAGCTGTGTCACGCGCGCTCGCCAGTCGCCATTGCGCATGCGCGCGTGCAGCGTATAAGTGGCGTAAAGACCCGTGGCTGCGGCATGCGCGCGAGTTTGCCTTCCTGCTTTATAATAATATTGTAATTACAGCTGTTTGAGGCACCAGCACGTGACACTGTTACGACGTGCCGTTGTTCTAGTTAGCGTCAGAGAGGGGGAGGGGGGAGGAAGGAGAGTAACAAGGAAGGGGGAAGAGAGCGCACACGCGACAGAGAGAGCACGATGGAGCGAGCGTGACGGCGAGCGAGAGAGAGAGAGAGACAGATAGACAGACAGACAGAGAAAGGGGAGGGGGAGAAACGAAGGAGATGGAGGGCGAGTGAGCGAGAAAGTGTGTGCGCGTGTGTGTGTGTGTGTGTGTGTGTGTGTGTGTGTGTGTGTGTGTGTGTGTGCGTGAGAGAGAGAGAGGGAGTGGGTGAGATCTGTGTACCTGCCGTCACCACGTGCCTACCTGTGGCACACGCGTGACAATCAGACACTGCCAGCCGACCGCGATGAGGTAATGGTGACGACATCGTTCTCTATCTGTTATAGATCCACTGCTGTATAGTGACGTATGTTTGTCTCCATATAAGTGCGGCTGGGGTGGATAAAGTCAGGTGGAGAGTCATGGCGGTTCGCATGGAGGTATGATGGGTGGTTGGGGTAGCGCGGGTTGCGGTGTGAGTGGTGGTTACCTTAGAGAGAGTGTGGCAAAGAAAGTGTCAGGGTAGGGCTTGTACTGAAATACGCGCTTGTACTGAAATACGCGCTTGTACTGAAATACGCGCTTGTGTTGCGTGTAGTAACAATGCGCGTGATGCAATGTCTGGCAACAAATGATATTCCTAGCTACAATAAACGGTCATGCAATTGCAACATACGCATGTATTGTAAGATGTACGCGTTAGTTTCGCAGCTACGTCAAAATATGCATGTAGCTCCAGGAAACGCTCATAATACATAACACATAATACATCATTTATGTATTTTATGTCTTGCAATACGTATATTATTATCGTGTGAAGTATAATATCAGTTTCGCAGCTACGTCGGACCGGAATTAGCCGACAAGAACTCGAAGATACCCGAAGATTATCTGAGATTACACGAGTCCGTAAACATTCGCACGACTTTCTTCTATCTGTCGGCATCTGTAGTGAATCTATGTATGTGAACCCTCACAACACGCGCTGTGAGAACAAGGACATCTGCCGACGCTTTCGCCCTAGCAAAGCTCTGTCTGCATGTGTACACGTGTAAAAATTACTCTGTGACGCCATGCGACCGGGTTACGTTCATCACGCTTTAGTAAGCGCTGGCATACGCACACTGAGATGTATAGTACAGGTGTATGATTGACAGCAGCACGATCACGCCATTTATCCGTGTATCTATATTTCTATCTGTCGGGGTTTCGTTTATCAGTCAATAAATACCAAGATAGATCATCCTGTTTCGTGTCGATTATATACATATATACATATATATATATATATATATATATATATATATATATATATATATATATATATCAAGAGCTAATAATACCAAGCAAAATATAGTAATATAATATAATATTAATCGCTCGTGATGTATATATATAGATTATGTGTGTGTGCGTGCGTGCGTACGTACGAACGGGGGTACATGCGTGCGTGCGTACGTGTGTGTGGAGAAAGAGGGGGTGGGAGAGATAGTGATATATAGTGAGTAGTGTGTGAGAGTGTGTGAGAGAGTGGGGAAGCAGAAAGAGAGAGAGCGCACGAGAGAGACAGAGAGAGAGAGAGAGAGAGAGAGAGAGAGAGAGAGAGAGAGAGAGAGAAAGAGGAGAGATAGCGAGCTGTAGGCAGCAGCAGACGCAGTATACACGTGTTGTACTGCGAAAGAGTTGACGATCTCCGCGTAGTTCTGTAGCGTCGACAGCGTAGCGTAGCAGCGTAGACGTGTGAAAACCAGTAGAGAGTGTTGTGGTATCTCATCACCGGTAAACTCTGAACACTGATTATGATTTGGTAGCCATATTTCAAGTCCCTATTTCTCATATCACTCCGCCGCCGCAGCCTCATCACCTATCCATATAGTACTACCACATCTCCCTCACAACGGTAAGAAATTAGCAATATCATAAACATTACACAAACTACAAATATTACAAAAATTACAAGTAAGCATATGACATATATACAATTAACATACAAGCAATTACGAACACAAATTATATATCCGATACATTGTTCCTCTTCCTTCTTTTAACATAACTGGGAAGGGATGGAAAGTCCGGGTTTGAAACGAGTTGAGGGGGATATTGTTGCAGCTGTCTAGTGAAGATGTGCACATTTTCGTATCACGGGGGGGGGGGGTTGACAGCCTGCATCGGTACTCAACTCGAATCGGCATGGAAAGGCTAGGAATGTGGGCGAGACAAGGATACATCATCTTACCATATAAAACGCGTCCGTAATCGGTGAATTAATCAAACAAAATACAAACAAACAACGAAACATAATACAGATAGGACCGGCTATAAGCTATATCGTAAACACAGATCCATAGCCAACTCTTTGTTTATTTAAAATTTGAATTCGTGGTTTTGCGTTGTCGTGATATTGACCAAATGGTATCGGCAATCGTGACTCAAAAATTACGCGACGCGTGACGAAATCGGACGTACCCAATTTTCGGGCGGAGCTGTTTTTGCTCATTCGTCACCTTTACTTTACGCACTATGGTGAGTTTTGTGCCGTAGTATGCCTCTGTTGGCAGGGACGCTAATTTAAGCTTACCCTATTGGCCACGTTCGAGGTCATACTCTTAAAGCGGCTATAGGCGTCTCGCCTTTCTCATCGCATATGCTTAATTACTATATCCTTTCGACGCTTTGAGTCACCGTCACGCCGTACCATGAACTTTGAATACCACTCTAGCTACGAAAATTCGCGCGCTGCTCGGCACTTCGCGAGCTAGTTACTGTTAATAAATTATTTCCGAATTTGTGGCTATGTATACAGTGAAATTACGATGTAGCTTACCCTATCGTCGCCGTGTTAGTCTTCTTCTTCTCCTGCTCCTCGACCTTGCTCTGCGCGGGCTCTGGATCGAGGCTGTCGAGCTTGGAGGACATGACAAAGCAGACAACATGGCTGCCGCCTTGTCGGTTGCGAGAGACTCCGGTTGCCGAGTGCGAAGATGGCATGAAATCTCAATGTTCGAACATGACTTACGCGTCTTCTTCCTCTTTTCTCCTTCTTCTTCTTCGTCTTCTTCTTCTTCTTCTTCTCTTCAGCTGGGGGATTAGCTCGATAGAGGTAGCGAATGCAGATCGTTGGATCCTCCACCAATTGCCGTACTGCGAAAGTGAGAGACTTCGGGTTCTCGTAGGTCGACAGCGTAGAAGGTGGCAGAGTTGTTTCGTCAGCAAATGGTAGAGAAGTTAGCAGCAGCAGCGTAGATAGCAGAGGTAGAGCCGTAGTCGCAGATTAGTTGTTTCACTTGGACTTTATTACTTACTCAACACAGACAAAATATATACAATACTACAGCCTAGGCAACCATGCCTATAGGCTCCGGCGCCTCGGCTCGATCTCTCTAACGACTGACTACATAGTCACAGTCTCTCTCTAAAATCTTCTATCTTGTCTTATCAATTTCTGCTTATATATATTGGCTGAAACCGGATCTAGCAGAAACTAGTCTGTCAAAACCAGACCTTGGCTAAAGCAACAAGCGACGCCCGTTCCTATCCCTAGCGCAAGGCGGATGCGGGAGGACGCGCCCGTCCATTCTCGTTTGCGCGCCGCGTCAACCACTCATGTAGATGCTCTAGGTGTGACGTGCTTAGCGTCACGTCCCGTTACCATCGCTTGCGGCATAAAATAATACCATCGACCCCTCTTGAAAAATTCATGTCCTCATGAATACGTATAATAATACCGCCACCTATATAGCAAAAAAAAAGAAAACTGGGTTCAAGATACCGATCGCGTTTACGCGAGATGGCGATGGTAAATCCTTGGGGTAGAGATCCTTGTTGCGTGGTTATGTTTAATGTTTTAGTATGCTCGAGTTGTCGTATGTGTACGTCAGTTGCCTACACTAGTTGCTAGGATTTTTGCCTTCACTGTCAAATTTTAAATCAGGTCTCAGGTTGTGTTACCTGAGTGAAAGGCTGGTATCAGGATGTCTTACCTGAGTTTGAACCTTCTATCAGGCTGTGCTACGTAAGCGATCAGTACCTCATCTTAGGTGTCATGTCTAATGAATACAATTATGAATACGTACTATTACACTGCGTGACCTCAGCGAATACATGGTAATACGTTATATCACGTCAGCGAATGCATATAGTAGTAGGTGCTGGGTTGTCAGCGAATACATAAATAATAACAGTATACGGTACACATACTTAATAAACAGTAATAAGTTGTATCACGTCAGCGAATACATAGTAGTAGGCGCCGTGACGTCAACGAACACATAGTATTAGGTTGCCTGACGATAGTTGAGACATAGTTCGTCGGTTGCATGACGTGAGTGAAGACATAGTGGGTTTGTACGACCAGAGCGATCATTCATTACGGTTGTCTTATTACAATTTTCACGATGACCCCCGCCCGATTGATCTGCCTCTCTTCTGGCTTTATCCATCATACTGCCTATAACCTTCCTCCATCCGTGTACATACACACACGCGCGCCTGCACGCACGCACACATGCACACACACACACACACATGCACACACATACACACACGCGCGCGCGCACACACACGTACACACGCACACACATGCACACAAACACACACACACGTACATAAAAACGCACGCACGCACGCACGCACGCACGCACACACACACAAACGCACACACGCACGCGCGCGCGCCCTCGCGCGCGCGTGATTCTCAGGTGAAAGCGTTGGCAGGTATTATCTACGGCTTTACCTGTCCACGCGCGCTACCTCATCTTCTCCTGCTGGCTTCAAATTACTAACTATAAGTATAACCCCGCTCCACCCTCCCGCCAGACACGGAGGCGAGAAACTGCCAGGTGAAAGCGTTGGCAGTAATTATCTTCTCTCTGTAGTCATACAGCGCCACCAAGCGGAATAAGACCGGCAGTGAGGTCGTCAACGATGTGATACATACGAGCCTGTGTATAGCGGTCACTTAAGGACGACCTCCGAAAAGGTGTCCTTCGTAAACAGGTGTCCGGTCTATAAAGGTGGTTTCACTGTATAACGGCTACTCGAGGGGCACGCCAAAATTTTAGACAGGTGTTCGTTCTAGAGAGGTGACCGTTGTAAGGGGTGACCGTTCTGGAGGGGTTCTCGCTAACGCAGGTTTGACTGTATGCACGTTGCTCTTATTGCATTCTGCTGCAAAAGAACAGCTGATGTTTGTGTTTTTCCGCGCTCAATTATATCAATTACTAGCTGGGCTACCCGCGATGCCCGGGGTAAAAATGCAAACAACATGCACTCGATGGATGAGCAGTGAATTAGTAGGAGGGTATATAGCGCGACCGCGCGGACATTTATGAAAATAATAAATAATTTTAATTGTAAATTGAGATTTTTGTAGTTTTTGTATTTTGTTTGGGCCTAAAATGGTCGTCGCGTCATGCTGATACATGCGTCTAAACAGAGGAATTGCTCCGACCTGTGATTGGGGGATAAAAATAGACCCCGCCCACTCCCGCTATTATATGCTATGACCGGTAGGAACGTGTACTGACGCTCATAGGGTCTATGTCCCCCAGGGTACTGCCGGAACGTACCCTGGGTACGGTCCGGTATACCGGAACGTACCCTGGTCACGTATTGATATGGTTAGGGTTAGGATTAGGGTTAGGTAGGGATTAGGGTTAGGGTTGGGTTAGGGAGCAGGCGTAGGCGACTCCCTAGACTCGTTGAGTAGGCGAGGTACGGTCCGGCATATTAGATAGTACCAGGGTACGTTCGCGTATACCGGACCGTACCCAGGGTACGTTCCGGCAGTACCCGGGGGACAGAGACCCTCTCAGCTGTACTAACATCATATGGAGCGAACGATTTCAGTTACAATTCTATAATTTTAGCATTAATAGTATTATAGAGTCTAGACACATCACTGTCACATTATGTCACAGTCATCGGCCAAGACACACTGCAGCGACAACGACCGACCGTAACGACAAACGACTTTTCAGAAATTAAAACTATTGTTTCCTATGAGCCTTTGCACACTGACGCGACGACGACCGACGACAACCTCGATGACAAAATATTTAGAAACGTTTCTATTTTTCAGCGGACTTTCGCCGGCGACACTTTACAAATGGCTAATCACAGACCGTTTCCATCGGCACGTGACATCGCCATTACTATATAAAATTATAAACCATGTTAGCCAGGAAGTAGACTTGTCCCCAGCGCTAAACTCGTACCGCCTGTCAGAAACAGTGGGGCGCGCGAACCCATTAACAAAACGTCAAGGCTACGGTCAGCTATCAGATTATTGTGTACGTTCGTATAATATTCTGCGTCTCCTTCGATGCTCATAATTTGTTTTAATAGTTCGACAATAGAGCTACAAACAACATGCAAACAACATGCACTCGATGGATGAGCAGTGAATGGCCGCAGTGAATGAGTATGAGGGTATATAGCGCCACCGCGCGGACATTAATTTTATGAAAATAAAAAATAATTTTAATTTTAATTTGAGATTTTTGTAGTTTTTGTTTATTTTTTTGGCCTAAAATGGTCGTCGCGTCATGCTAATTCAGAATATATATCGTGTTGGGGGTGCCCTCTTACGGGGGGGGAGAGAGATGAAGAAGAAGAAGAACAGACGAAAACAGACTCGCCCTTTATGTAAGAGATATATCGCAGTAATGTCTGCCGTACGCAGCCACGTCGCCTCGCAGCCTCTCTACCGCGTGATTTCATCTATCCTTCCGTCCGTCCCGCCGAGTAGGCGGGTTTCTTCGACTGCCATCGGAGCGCAAATCCGCGAGTTCTGCGTGCGGTGCGCGGCAGACGATAAGTGGACGCCTTTTTACATTTATTTATAATTATATCATTTATTATAAATTATTATTATATCATAATTATTATAAAATTATTATCATTACTTATCCATCGCATTTATTTATTCATTCATTCATTTGGTTAGAGTTAGGGGGTAAGCATACGGTTAGGATTAAGGGTAGGCATACGGTTAGGGCTAAGGTTAAGGTTTGGGTTAGTATTTGGGTTATAATTTAGGTTAGGGTTAGGGTAAAGTCTGTTGTATAGCTTATGCGCAAGACATGGTGGGATCACCTCACGATACTGAATTGGCAACCTATGCAAACTCCCTGCACCCGGCAGGCGTAGGGCGTCTGATATCGCGTGATGCACGATGGTCACCTAATTGGTGTAATGGAAATCGTTGATGCATGGATGAAGCGTCGAGCGTTGAGCTCGGGAGCGGAGTTGGAATCAGAGCTGCTCGAGGATGCGCAGAGATTTCATCGCAGAACGAGTTAGTGCACCCTGCCTCTCCCACTCTCTCTTATTCTTCTCGGTATCTCTCTCCGTCTCTCTCTCTCTCTCTCTCTCTCTCTCTCTCTCTCTCTCTCTCCTCTTTCTTCTTGTCTATCTCTCTCCGTCTCTATATTCTCGGTCGTCTCTCTCTCTCTCTGCTCTCTTCTCTCTCTCCTCTCTCTATGCTCTCTCTCTCTCTCTCTCTCTCGTCTCTCTCTCTCTCTCTCTCTCTCTCTCTCTCTCTCTCTCTCTCTCTCTCTCTATTTCTCTCTCTCGGGCTCTGACTCTCTCCACCGTTCCCCCTTTATTTATCTCTATTTCCTCCATACCTCTCTCTCTTCCTCCTCTCTCCTGGCCGTGAATGATTTCGCTTCGCTTCTGGCTCAGTCACGAACCTTTGCTGCTATTCGCGCGGTGTGCACCAGCTGTACATACGCTCTTGCCTGTATGTCAGTACATGACCGCAAGTAGACCAGCAACTAATGTCTAAAGAATTCCGCGAGAAAAATAGTTTAAAAAAAGATGTGTAGAACGTAGAAAGTCGATTTGGATGAAAACGGGGGCGAGAAAAAAACTTTCCTGATTCGTCGACCGAGAAACAACTGCCGCAGACGTGAAGAGTGAGTGAGGGGGTGCGTGCTCGCCGGTCGGGTGCCGACGTCATGTTTGATCAACAACAACCAGAGTGTTTCTTACGTGTTTATCTACCGGGCGTACCGCAGAACGAAACACATATACACGCGCAAACAAATTGACATACAAATATACGTGTGTACCACATTTTACAGCGATTCTTACTCTATTGGACCTAGGCCTACGTCACATGCAGGTCTACACGATACCACAAAACATAAAGCGCGGGAGCGCCGTACCGTGACGTCACGAACCGCTTGTGCATGTACGCACCCACGCGCGCGCGCACGCACGCGTACGCGCGCACGACATATGAGGCAGGCACACAGTTTAAATAGCTATAACTACAAATGACAGGAACCACGGGTGCCTGCTCCCCCCCCCCACACCGCACACATAGAGAGAAGCGGGGGCACGCATGCGGCCAGCCTCCCCCCCCACCCAGCGTTACCCATGCAGCAGCAGGTAGCAGCGGCAATTAGGCATGGTTAGTTTGTCCGTGACACACACCTCGCGCGCAGGCGTACGACACATTGTATCGGGAATTCCTACATTGTCGGAGCGCATTGTTTGCAATATGATTATCCTCAGCAAGGATAGAGGTGGTGGAAAGCTACGGGGATGCAGCGCTGCCAACAGGGGCAAAGACTGCGCGTGCGTGGATAGCAGACGTTTGCGTCAGCTGATCTAAAGCTAGCAGGAAATATAGGAAGAGGAGAGAAGCGATACGTGGGAGTGTGCCGCGACAAAGTCTATAAGCGCGAAACAATACGACTTGCACTGATTGCTCGCCTAGCACTGTGATATGATCTCCAACATTGAATGAACAATGGCGGATAATCTACGTTCGCTTCAGATCTCGAACGCGATATGGCAATTTTAAAAGCCCGGTTCACTTCCCCGCCTACCGCTGAAAATGTCCACGTGGCTTTGTGAAAGAACCGAACGAAACGATTTTTTTCTACTCGGCTGATTTAGACTGCGGGTCTGTTATCCGCCTATTTCCGCTATTAAAATTCCTCCGCGGGGCATTGGAATATAAATTTAGTTTCGTAGACTACTGCACTGTGGTCGTTATCGCAATGATAATAATAATGCGAATAATTGTTGACGGAAGAAACAACCCTTCAACCTGTTTTTACTTGCGATTCGATCTCGGCATTCCAAAAGGATGTTATCAAATTGATATAAACCCTTTTCATACAGATGTATATTCACTTTATTTTATGCAGGCTGGTTGGCCGAGCTGATATCATACCATTCAGACTACACAGTAGCTCCTTGTAATCATATTACCTTAACGTGGTCTTAAAAGTTCATCGCAGCAACAGACGCCCTGCCGTCGGTTGTTTGGTATTCGATTCACGACTTTTCAGTTCACGCATGTCCAAATAGCATATTCGAGATGAAAGATATCCTCGTGCATTGAATTAGTAAACATAGCTGAACTGAAGCATCATCGTGCCCACAGTGGCGTGTTTGTATGCACGCAGGCATTTCACTGTATTCGGCATACATATTCACTAATGAGAGAACAGGTCGGAGATTGGTCACCCACTAGAGGCCACGCGGTCTAGTCTCTGTTGACCAGGAAGTAACAACTGGAAAAGGAGCCGCGGTAGCGTCGGTGGCGCAGTGTTCGTGCGCGCTAGTGGTAAATCTCGAAGTAGATAATAGTAGTAGTAGTAGTAGATAATCTTTATTTTCATCGGTACATTTAAAACAGTGAACATGAGCTGGAAAGCTCTTTAACCCATAAGATGCAGAATGGACTGACCACCAAAACCCCCGTCGCTTAGCCCCTACGTAGCCCTAGTGGGAAGGAAAGAGGGAGGGATGAGAAATAGAGGAGCAAGTTGGAAGAGGAAGTGCGAGAGAGAGACATTGAGAGAGACAAACAGACAGAAAGAGAGAGATAGGGAGAGAGCGCGCGCGAGAGAGATAGGGGAGGGATACCTAAGCTCAGCGTTGGTTTTTAACGACGTATATAATATATGGGGTCAGTACAAGTGCGGAATGCTTGTTCTTGTCGTATAGCGTGTGCGTGGGAAGCGCTATCGTCTGCTGTTTAGCGAGCTCTCGCTGCATCTTTCTATCGTTTGTTCGTCTGCGCGGTGCGCGACCGACAGACGAAGAATTCTACGTTCGCACGTCGTTGCCACAATAGTGGTGACTTTCTATGGGAGTGTTTCTAGTAGTTACTTTCTATCGGTCACTTGCTAGGGGTCACTTTCCAGTTGTCACTTTCTAGTGGCTATTTTCTCGTGTCCACTTTCTAGCGGAGTGTTTCTAGTCGTCACTTTCTACTAGCGTCAAGTGGTCATATTCTAGCGGTCTAGAATATACTAGAATGAGTTGGAATTCTAGTTTTAAATGTCAGGGGTGAAACATCTTTTAGGATATATATATATTTATTTATTTATTTATTTATTCATTCATTTGGTTAGAGTTAGGGGGTAAGCATACGGTTAGGATTAAGGGTAGGCATACGGTTAGGATTAAGGGTAGGCATACGGTTAGG
>NW_014579478.1:11980-25278 GCF_000485595.1 Priapulus caudatus
AAATTATTGCACTCTAGTGCCGAATTTCGGCGAAAAAATTGCCAAAAAAGGCCTTTTCTAGAGAAGAAATAGTACAAAATTGAACAATTTGCGGAGGCTTACTGTTGTATGCCTCCTATAGAGATGGGATGGCAGATGTAGATGGAGATAGATCGACAATATCTCGGCGTGGCATGGGTTAACTATAAGGCGGCCTGTGGGTGGGATAAGAGAGTTCTAAGCAGAAACTGGGATGGGACAACTATTAGGAAAGCTGAAGGAGGGACGGGAGAGCTATGAGGAAAGCTGAAGGAGGGACTGGAGAGCTATAAGAGAGACGGGGAAGGGACGAGAGATCTATAAGAGAGACTGGGGAAGGGACGGTAGAGCTATAAGAGAGATGAGGGACGGAAGACCTATAATGAGCGGCGGGAGGGAGGAGTGAGGTAGAGACGCGTGAACACAGGTATCGTCTAGCGCGTGTCCTCGCCTCACTAGATTACCCTACAATCTCATCATTACCCCGAGTGTAAGTAAAGCACGCCCGGGGACAATATTACGTCTCAATTATCCGGGCAACATTACGTCTCAATTGAACCTCATTACGTATCAAAATTACGGAGCAGCAAGCAAGCATCACCACATCAAGCTTCGCCGTTGTGAAGAGGAGGGGATGAAGAGTAGCCTTGTTCTGTTATAATAATAACTACTCCCTAACGTCTACGAGCGCACCCAGCTATTCACACACGCGCGAAACACGCGCTGCTGTCAAGATGCGAGACTTCAAGTAGCCCTTCTTCTGTTTCCATGTAATTCGTTCTCCCATTTTGACGTGTGCGCCGTTTGCGTGTGCGCGGGTCGGGGGACGCTCGCTGTCGATTGTCGAACGAAATTGTCGTTAGTCATGAAGACAGCCGTAATGGTAGTCATAGTCTTAAAAAGGCGACAATCGAAAATGATGATAATGATGATGATGATGATGATGATGATGATGATGATGATGGTGATGATGATGATGATGATGATGATGATGGTGATGATGATGGTAATGATTATGACGGTAATGATGATGATTAAGGGGATAAAAATACTAACGACAGCGATAATAATCATAATAATAGAAGTAATAGTAACAAACGCTAATAATAATAAAAATCATCATAGCGACAGTGACTACGCTGATGTTGACGATGACCGCGGGTGTTTGCGGAAGCCGCCGGCATATGGCACGCACCGACTCGCACCGCGAAATCCATGTAGACACATAGTGATAGTGATACGTTTCATTTACATAGCGGGCGCGTGTTCCGCCAGATAAACAGATATGACTATGTATGCAGCTCGTGTCCCGCGTGGGCAGTAGTGTGGTGGTAACATATAGACGCTCCATATCAGCCATACATCAACCTGGGATGTTCCCCTATGTAAACCAGGGGGCCGTTGTCAGAAACCAAATTAGTCTTAACATTAGTCTTAACATTAACTTCCACTCGTAAACCGTTGACAGAAACATCGCAAAGTTACGAGAATAAAAAAATCCTCGAAAATATCCTCTTAACATTACGAGAGCCCAGGCCCTCTCGTAACTTTAATATTAAAGGGATACTAGACACTAGGATTTTACTGCATACAACTGTACTTACTGTATAACAAATCGTCTATACCCACACGTACTTGTTACCAGATACTTAATTTAATTGTTATAATTAATTATACATCAACGCTACGAAATTTGAACGGCGCCATTGACCACAGGCACTTGGGCCGTTTCAATAATAAAATGATGGTTAATAAATACGACTTGGCAGTACTAGACCTACCAGTACCAGTACCAGTATTAATAGTTTGATTTGACCTAATAACTTCACTTCAATACCGTCCAATACACCGCTGCAACACACATTCCTATAGCGCGCACGCCATTGTGCACAAATACACAGAATATAGAGATGGTAAGAAAGCGTCCGCACGGAAATTCCAGAACGCTCGAATCTTTTCACAACATTACAGCAAAAATATACAACCAACCGCCATAATATTGGCATCTGTGTGTAGCTGAATGGTCACTTGTTCGAAATATCCGTCTTGCAACTTGGTACCACATACTTTACCCAGAATTATATGAGAAATCCTGCTCGAATTTGCGGCGAATTTCCCACGGAGCCGTTTCGTAAATGAGAGCAACAATCCGAAAATCCATAACCGCGCTATTAGATCCTTTGACCAATCACGGTAGTCGCCCGTGTGATGTCACTTCGCCTTGACAGCGCCGGCGTGGCTCGTCTTGGAGTTGGGCAGGCGGATGCAACTCCTCCCAGAATGCAATGCGCCGCCATTACTCATGTATAATAGGCTGTTGCTCCCATATACGAAACGGCTCCGTGGGAAATTCGCGGCAAATTCGAGCAGGATTTCTCATATAATTCTGGGTAAAGTATGTGGTACCAAGTTGCAAGACGGATATTTCGAACAAGTGACCATTCAGCTACACACAGATGCCAATATTATAGCGGTTGGTTGTATATTTTTGGTGTAATGTTGTGAAAAGATTCGAGCGTTCTGGAATTTCTGTGCGGACGCTTTTTTTTGGACGGTATTGAAGTGAAGTTATTAGGCAGTGTCTAAACGACCGGACCCGGTTTCGAAGTCCTGAAAACTAAACAACCGGCTCTCTTCTCTGATTGGTCAGTTTCCGAACATAACAGGAGAAATATATAGGTGAGGGCGGCGCTACGTCACAGATCAGTAGTCACGTGACCACCAGCAGAACGCCGGTGAAAACAACACGATCGCGTCACTGGCGCCCATAGATTACTGCATAACGATACAAATTATCCGCCACTTGGTTTGGAAGTTTTATTCATGAAATTTCTTCTAATATGCCTTTCTGTAGCTATAATTATGACATTATGTAAGATACATAATGTCACCCTGCTAAGATAACTGCCTATCTCGATTTTTTGGGTTTTTTGAGAAAAATGGAAAAAACTATTTCATTTCATTAATACATCTTGTTTATTGATGATTTCATGTAAAAATACAATTCATAACAATACAATGTGCATGCAACTACAAGTATTACGAAATTCGATTACATAACTCCCTGAGATGACTTAGGCAATATGATTAGTGAAAATATTTGACGTAGGCAATTTGTATTGCACAATAATTAGCCTTTTTGGGGCTCAAGTACAGCAACCTTTGCATCACAATGAGCAAATAATTCAGAATTAACATGATTAACCCCCTGAGGTCTAAACTGGATGACAAAATACATTCAGTGACAATACAGTGCAGGCCTAGAAGTTGCTATTCTGGCCTGTTGCTGAGTTTCACGGCTTGTGGTTTAGGATCAGTGCAGCTTTTAGGGGGTTT
The DNA here is from genome assembly GCF_000485595.1 of Priapulus caudatus. Taxonomy (NCBI): domain Eukaryota; kingdom Metazoa; phylum Priapulida; class Priapulimorpha; order Priapulimorphida; family Priapulidae; genus Priapulus; species Priapulus caudatus. The sequence goes on from NW_014579478.1 coordinate 15,335, forward strand.
GTAAACTATTACTATTCTTAATTTCAATTGTACAGTGTCATGTATGAACAATTTTGAACTGCCAGGGAATCATAACTAGTCATGTAGCAGTGCCTCATAGTAGTGGCGGCATTCTTGTGGCATGACATGCAGTATAGACTGCAGGGTCATCATATTTTCTACGTTTTATCGGTAGGGGCTCCTGTAACATTCTTACCCATTTCAATGGTTGGGTTGGTACACGTGTCCTCTGAGGCAACACCTCCCACTCAACAGCTAGTTTCACCAAGAGACAGTTTGTAACTTACCTGGCCATCACTGCGGTATTCAAGTCCCCGGAGATCATGGACGGTAGGATCTCCAGCCTTCTAACCTGGCCTGATGCTGGTGAAGTACATACAATCTAGTTTCATCCATTCACTGTGGGTAACCTGCTTCACTATGTATAGGGCAGCCGGCTGGTTTAAGACGGGCACTTAATTACCATCATCAGGATGTACTCTCTGGGTGTGAAGATATCAGTCGCAATTTCCTCTCTATAGGGCTTTGCATGGAGTCGCACTCCATTTGACCCACAACAAGATATTTCTGCTTGATCACAACCCCATACTTCCTAGGCAATTCTGAGTAGGCATTTGCAACTACCGCATTCCTATTCTGATACCCGCACCCATCGCTCCAGACAATTATTACCTCTAAAGCTGGATTCTGAGCAATCACTTGCTCAAAGTGCTTATACTGAAGGGATGCAAAACTATCTCTTCCCAAGTTGCCCTCACTTTCTGACCAGACATAGCAATACCCATCTTTTGTTGCCAAATTATACAGGGTAAAATTGTGTACTTGCAACTTCGTTTTGTAATGCATGGCGCTGGTTTGGGTTTGAGGGCAAATGAGTACTGCCTGCAAGTTCATGGTCCACACTGATATTCTGTCACTTGCAGATGCTTTGTCCCTTGCTTTTTCATCTCTCGCCTGATCCTTAGCGCGGATGTGAGCATTGTACGTTTCTTCATCAATGTTTCCATGTTTGTAACTTACACAGATGTCGCATTGGTCCTTTCTGGGGATAAACACCGCGTAGTTCTGGCTGTGGAATTGCTTACTAAATACCGTATCAGAAACAACCCTATATGTATATATAGACATATATATATCTATGCCTATAGACAATGCATTGCACACTCATGAATGGGTGGCTATTGTGCTAACTGACCTCAATACAATGCTTTCTTTGAACTAGAGACGTATCTGAAGGAAGTTGCACCAATTTTACTATTGTACAGTGACAGGACTTGTTTTAAATTAATGTTGATATTTACCACTGCTCTCACTCCTGTCTATCATGGAAAGAATTTCATCTGTTGTAGGGGTTTTCTGTTGTATTTGTCTAGGTGCAGCCATCTCGGAATCTGGGAAAATTGCCTATCTCAGTGATAAAAATTGCCTAACTCACCTCTTGAGATGGGCAATTTGCATTTTCTGGCATTTCATACACCACTGTTTTAACAATGAGATAGGCAGTTAGACAGTAGGTGCCCAATGTGTGCAGAAGCTGACCTAGGCAAAAATCTCAATTTGGCCAAAACTTGAGATAGGCAGTTATCTTAGCAGGGTGACGTAATTATGCACTGCAAATATAAAATATTTTAAGCTATTCTTATTTGTTTGCTTTGCATTAGTTGAATAAAATTACCCCAGGTTTCGTGAAACAAAAACAAAGTCCAAGATTACACATGCGCAAACACACACACGCACACGCACACGCACACACAGTGACACACTCACACTCACACGCACACGCACACGCACTTGCACACACAGTGACATACTCACACGCACACGCACACGCATACACACACGCACACGCACACACACGCACACACAGTGACACACTCACACGCACACGCACACGCACACGCACACACACGCACACACAAGGACACACAAACACACACACGAGCACACGCACGCACGCACGCACACGCACACACAGTGACACACTCACACGCACACGCACACGCACACGCACACGCACTCGCACACACAGTGACACACTCACACGCACACGCACACGCATACGCATACGCATACGTACACGCACACGCACACGTACACACACGCACACACAAGGACACACAAACACGCACGCACGCACACGCACAGGCACACGCACACGCACACGCAGTGACACACTCGGACGCACACGCACACGCACTCACATGCACACGCACACGTACACACAGTGACACACTCACACGCACACGCACACACGGTGACACACAAACACGCACACGCACACGCACACGCACTCGCACACACAGTGACACACGCACACGCACACGCACACGCACACACACGCACACACAAGGACACACAAACACGCACGCGCTCACACGCACGCACGCACGCACGCACGCACACAGACGCACGCACACGCACACACAGTGACACACTCACACGCACACACGCACGCACGCCCGCACGCACACACACCCACGCAGGTATAAAATAGTAGTTACCTGTCACGAAATGATCAGAACAAATAGTGGAGAATTTTGACGGACTTCAGTGCGTATACCATTTACATTTACTCATTTACTTATTTACATTTAAGTGGCAGTCAGCCACTTATGACTTATCACGCCTCTCTGGACTCTTATGTCATTTTGGCAACTCAAAAAAATATCTTTTCCTTATCTGTGCAATATATATGATTGTGACAACCTACTACTATACAAGTTTTCGGCATAAATGCAAGGAAATTAATATGCTTTTGGTTTGGAAATGGGGTATTGCGTGTGTAAGATCACGGAGACAGGCTTTTGTTTTCTCCGGCACAGCTGGTTGCTAGGTTAAGAAAGTCCCGGATGTGGCAAAGTTGCCGTATGTCCGCCCTAACCTATAGGACAATTTTTAATGCAAAACATAAAGAAATATATTTAATTCCGAACATAAACAAAGTTACAGAACAAATAAATGCAGAAACAAATAAAATATAAAGAGATACAGAAAGCAGAGGAAAATAAAAACATCGACGAAAGCATAACGAAGCGAAAGCTCTAGCGTTGAGCCACTCAGACCAACTTAAAAGTTTTAGATATAGACCCTAACCCTAACCCTAACCCAAACCCTAATCCTAACCTTATCCCTTATCCCAACCCTAACCCTAACCCTATCCCTAATTCTAAAATATAATAAAATTAGCCAAAAATAATAAAAAATAAAATAAATAATTAGGACAAAATTATAGCCAATCAGAGAAGAGAGCCGGTTGTTTAGTTTTCAGGACTCCAAAACCGGATCCGGTTGTTTAGACACTTCTAAGTTCGCAGGTAAAATCAAACTATTAATACTGGTACTGGTAGGTCTAGTACTGACAAGTTGTATTTATTAACCATCATTTTATTATTGAAACGGCCCAAGTGCTTGTGCCATTGACACCTGCGACCGTGCTGTCACCCTGAAAAAGTTGCGCATTTTCCAATATATTTTAGTAGGTCTCAGGGGAGAGATAGTGAATATAGAAATCAGTTGTGGATATAGAAATCAGTTAACCCTAACCCTAACCCTAACCCTAACCCTATCCCTAATTCTAAAATAAAACAAAATTAGCCAAAAATAAAAAATAAAAATAAATAATAGACAAAAGTAGCCAATCAGAGCCGTCCCCTAGCGGATCAAAATTCAATATATTATGCACGTTACAGACCGAGGGCTAATCACAAAGGTGCAATTATATTTATACCTAAATGCAATTTAACCAAACGATGTTCATTTTATGACAAATTTATCCATAATATAACTGAAACTATATGTCGTTTATAAGATATTACAACTCTTTTGCTTTTAAATTAATAAATAAGAAACACTCTCGGTCTGTACTGTAGGCGTGTAGCCCTTGGCTGAAAAGTCGTTTTGCGCAACTTTTCAGATCGTGCGCTTTGAGTGGCGTCACCGTCGTTGTAATCAAACTGTAGTTAGTTTTAAAACATAAAAAAATATTTCTAATGGTGATTGAACCATGAAACTTTTTATGTAGCGTAACTTCAACCTAAATTAACTGAACATAACCCTAGAACCTAGAGTAAAGGATCCCTTTACGATTAAAATAACATTTATAACACGAATTACAATTATAGTGCTATTATATTTTATAATAATGAATAAAATGTGTCTTTCTTGAAAAACACGTCAAAATCATTAATTATCTACTGATCATAAAACAAAACAAAACATTTAAAAATGGCGTATGGCATTTGTTCTCTTGTTTTAATTGCCACGACTCTCGCGTCTCGTGTTACCATGTTACAGTGTGAGAATTTGTCTTGTTGTGCAGAATAAATTCATCATGAAATTCATGTCCACGTCGGTTTTCATCAAATATTATTTATATGTGGTTAGCCATCATAATATGCATAAATTACTGTGATGTACAATAAATGTTTATGAATTTGAATTTTGTGATCGATTCTCATCCAATCAGCAGCCTTGTGATGAAGTTCCTGTTATCGCAAGTTTTCTAATAGCTGCGATGTGTTTCTGTCAACGCTCCTCTTGTAACATTAGTCGTATGTGTTATCTTAGCATTAACATTAGCATTAACTTTACGATGTTTCTGACAACGGCCTCCAGGGTGCTGGCTGGGGGTGGGTGGGGTTAGGAGGGAGGGTGTTATCCCAAGGAGCGTTTCAGTTCGGGACAACGAGAATAAATAAGGGTATACTTAAGGATTATTTGAGGTATTTTAAGGTATAGGTTATGTAAAATAAGGTATATTTTATTTGTTCGGAGGGAGAACGTGACGATGTCATGGACAGCTAGCCAACGCTATGTGGTGTGACAAGGTCACAAGGTCACAGCACAAGGTCAATCACTCGTACGCTGTAGCGTGACGCGGGGAGGGGGAGGAGGACGCGGGGAGGGGAGGAGGGGGAGGGGAAAGGTAGGATTTCCTGCGGGCGCGTGTTGTCAAACACTAGGCGTATAGTGTTGTCCAGGATGAACGGCCAGGATGAAACACACTTGGCCAGGTAAGTGCCGCTAATTAAGCTCACCTGTGCGGCCCTGATTGCTGTCGTTGGCGTGCGTGTTTACCTGTGGTTTGACAAGTGATCGTGAATTTTCCGACTGTCTTCTCTCACCCCCTCCGACACCTTCCGCATCCGCCGCTGCCGAAGCGGTTGGCGGGGATTTAGGTGGGAAATGGAGCTCCACACCCTGTTTAGACTTTCTGTTCTTGTTTTGTTGTTCTTTCGTTTCTGTGTCTCGTGCTTGTGCGAAGGTGCATGAGCGTGCGTGCGGTGCCGTTGTGGTTTGCGTACGAGTGAGTTGTGCGACTGTTGGTCGCATATTACGCTATGTTGCGTGGGCTTGTCGCGGCTAGTGCGGTGTACTACACTGTGTGCAAAGAAGGTAGATATAAGCACAAGAGCTTACACACGCCGATTTCGCCAGCATTTTTAAAGCGAATTTTTCTCATTAAAATTTGGGCCAACCAAATAAAGCAAGACAAGTGTAATACGTGTTCCTACAGCTTTATTATGACACTAAGATGACTGCCGCTTGCGTGGGTCACTGATATTCGCTTTTACGTGATATGTTGCTCAGCGTACTTGACCTTAGTCAGATGTTAATTGGCTTTCGCAGCGCAGCTGGGATCGCTACATTGTTAGACCGCTATTGTGTTAGAGGTGTGTCACAAAATTTGAAGCTATAGTGGGCGCCAATAAGGTTGTAGGCAAACGGACTCGGGTTTTCGATCAAATATGCGTTGCGCGCCGATGGGTTTGAGAGAGCAATTCATAATTTCCGATCTCGTCAGGATACGGCGAGACGCGGCTCGCTTATTGTGATCCGCACCAGAAAGAATTGGACATACTTATCACTTACATAATGTTAATAATAAGCCAATAAATAACAATATTCTCTGTAGTAGACTTTTGGCAGTAAGTATACATTACACACGCGCAGAGTGCTAGCATTAATCACTATCGGGCACCGATGATTTGTGGAACAGCTCTGGTTGCGTTAAATATTTGCGTGTCCACTAATACCGGGCTTCAAATTTGTGGCTATAACACGTGCTACACAATAGTGCTGGTAAATATTGTGGCGCATTAGCTCGTGCAAGATTACGACTTTCACCAGCACTACGCTAGCAAATATATGCTAAACGCATAGATAGTAGCCACGAAGAGGTGAGTGTTTACGCTGGTCATAATAGGCTGAGGAACGTATAACAGTTGCTTCTTTTATTGGTGGCCAAATTTTGATGAGAAAAATCGGGTAAAAAAATGCGGGCAATGCGGTGTGTAAGCTGCTTGTGTTATTATCTACTCTTGATGTGTGCGTGGGGGTGCGCGCATGCGTGCGTGCACGCGTGTGTTTTACATCACAGTACAATCCGTAAGGCTGGGGGTAACAGCGGGACCCTATATGAGTGATAGTTAAGCAAGGGGAGTATAGAAGAAGGTCGGGTGTAGTAGCCATAGATAGAATACACTACTTAGACTAGATGTTAGTAATACTAGTGTTTCTATATATTTCTATAGGTGTAGCGGAAACATGGGGTTGATGCTGGGGGGGGGGTCGGTGTTGGCTTTACTTCACGACCTTTCCCACACCGTACTCAGACCACTGCGCCACGCGTGAAGAAGCCAGCGAAAGGTCATCATCTCGTCTTCTCTCCGATCCGTCAAAGCTCCCGCCGAAAAAAAACGTCGCCTATTTATCGATAAGCTTATTTACATTATTCTAGAATTTGCTGTCGAGTTCCATGATAAAATGCGCAGGTCTGCGCTAGGCTTACTCGGGTTGGCAATTACACACGTCTATAACGTGATCTTCTTCCCCCGTCGCTTGTCGTTGACGTGAGAATGGGATGCAATCATACTCACCAGTCATTCACGGGTTTGCCTCGTAAAGGGGAAGTTAGAAGATCTATCGACAAGAAAGAAAGCTCGCGTGCGTAGTGGGGGGAGGCAGGGGGTAAGAAAGGAGATGATAGCGTCGGGAAAGGAGAGGAAGGAGAGAATAGTTGAGGTATTTACCGACGGCGCGTGTTTACTGTTTAGATGGGTGTGTGTGTGTGTGTGTGTGTGTGTGTGTGTGTGTGTGTGTGTGTGTGTGTGTGTGAACGTGTGTGCTGTATGTGTGTTGTGTGTGTGTGTCAGTGTGTGTGTGTGTGTGTGTGTGTGTGTGTGTGGTGTTGGTGTGTTTGTGTGTGGTGTGTGTGTGTGTGTGTGGTGTGTGTGTGGCGTTGGGCGCTGCGTGGTGGCGTGCGTGGGCCGTGAAGTGAGATAGAGATGAGTAAGAGAGAGATAGAGAGACGTACGTACATGCGTTGCGGTGAAATGTGTGTATTTCATGCGACCATGAACAGGTATATCGCTAGAGTTTTGCTTGACCTGCATCCTGCCTGCTGCTGCGGGGTTGCCTTGAAGCGTTTGTTTGTCTTCAGTAGTAATCGCGAACATTTTTAGACAGCTTTTTGATATAATAATGAGGAGCTGGAAGAGCGCATGAAGAGCTGAGTTTGGTGAAGGCATGGGAAAGAGAGACCGAGAAAGAGACGATTTTTGGAAAAGACGAGAGAGAGAGAGCGGCGGAAGACAAGAGAGAAGAGCGAATTTGAACAGGAGAGAGAGAGTGAGAGATAAAGCGAGGCGAGAGAGAGGAGAGAGCGGCGAGGGATAGAGAGAGAAGAGAGAGAAGAGAGCAGAGCGAGGACGCCAGAGAGAGGGTAGAGAAACAGAGAAACATAGAGAAAGACAAGGCCAGAGACCGTCCGCGAGAAACCACAGAGCCTTAGACGACCCAGACGATCCCCTAACGCGCCGCCGCTGCCCCCGCCCGCACATTCTTAACAATACTGTCATAGTGTCATCACACACCTTTGATAGGAGGCAAAGGCCCCAAATGCAGTGGCGCGTCACACGAGCTACATCGCACAGCCGTCTCGCGTGGTGGATAAGATAGGATGCTTGCATGGTTTCATCGGCCTNAACACACACACACACACACACACACACACACACACCACAAACAGAACACACACACAGCCACACACACACACACCACTACTACCACGACTGACACACACACACACACACATACACACACACACACACACACAACGACACCACTACACACCAACACACACACACAACACACGACACCCATCTAACCGAAGTAAGACACAGCGCCGGTCGGTAAATACCTTCAACTATTCTCTCCGTTCCTCTCCTTTTCCCGACGCTAGTCATTCCCTTTTACCCCCTTGCCTCCCCCCACTACGGCACGCTGCAGCCTTTCTTTTCTTGTCATAGATCTTCTATACTTCCCTTTTACGATTGGCAAACCGGTGATTTATGACTTTGGCGTGAGTATTGATTGCATCCCATTCCTCACGTCGAACGACAATGCGAGCGGTCTGGGAAGAAGCATCTACGTCTATTAGACGTGTCCTGCTAATTGCCAACCGAGCTATAAGTATCTTGTGCGTGCGTGCGTGCGTGCGTGCGTGCGTGCATGCGTGCGGGCGTGCGCGCGTACGTACATGCTTGCGTGTGAATGTGTGTATTTCATGCGACCATGACACAGGTATTCCTAGAGTTCCTTGACCTGCATCCTGCCTGCCTGCTGCCGGGTCCTTAACGTTTGTTTGTCTTCAGTAGAAAACGCGAACATTTTAGACAGCTTTTGATATAATAATGAGAGAGCCGGAGAGCAGCATGAGAGAGCTGATGGGTGAAGGCCATGGGAAAGAGAGACCGAGAAAGAGACGAATTTTGGAAAGAGAGAGAGAGAGAGCGAGCGACAGACAGAGAGAGAGACGAAATTTGAAAAGAGAGAGAGAGTGAGAGATAAAGCGAGCGAGAGAGAGAGCGAGCGAGCGATAGAGAGAGAGAGAGAGAGAGAGAGAGAGAGAGAGAGCGAGGGCCAGAGAGAGGGAGAGAAACAGAGAAACATAGAGAAACAGAGAGACCGAGACCGAGAAACACAGAGTTAGACAGACAGACGATCCCTACCACGCCGCCGCTGCCCCCCCACTCTTAAATATGTCAATGTCATACACACTTGATGGAGGCAAACCATGAAGTGGCGGTAACACGGTTGCACAGGAGTCTGCGTGGTGGTAGAGGATGCTTGCATGGTTATAAAGTATAATAACTGTGGTAGGCGTATACTGTATATACTATGTTGTGAAAGCTTCGTGGTTATAACGGATTTATGCATGGTTATAAAGTATAATAACTGTGATGGGCGTATGCTGTCTAAATGTTTCCGCTGGCGTGCCCTTTACAAAGCCTCTATAACCAGTAGGTAGATATGTGGAACAAAGGGGCGAGATAACGCTGTCACGGAAGGAGAGAGTGAGAGGGAGAGAGAGGGGATGTGGAGGGGAGGCTATGCGCGCGCACGAGAGAGAATGAGAGATAGGTAGCGAGAGAGTGTGGGAGAGGGAGCGAGGGAGAAAGAGGGTAAGATCGGCAGATAGAGAGGGAGAGTGAGGCAAAGAGCGAGCGAGAGTGAGAGAGAGAGGGGGAGGGAAAGCGAGCGAGAGCGAGAGAGAGCTAAGAGATTTTACTGTGTCGTGAGTTGGCGCAAAATCTCTAATGTTAATGTTAATTATTTAAATTTCATAAACAGTACGACACATTATGCTGACGTATAGAATGGTGACAGGGCCGCCTCGGTCGCCCACATCTTTTTTTCTCCCCCTTACCCCCCCCACCTCTCTCTCTCTCTCTCATCTCTCTTTCTCTCCATCTGCTTCTCTCATCATCTCTCTCTCCTCTCTGCTTTCTCGCTTCATCTCTCAGTCAGCGATCTTCTGTCCTCTGTCCTGCTGTCTCTACTCGCTGCATCTCTCTCGTCATCGTCATCCTCTCTCCTCTCTGTCTCTGCTCCGTCTCTCTCTATCTCTCCTCTCATGTCCATGTCTCGTCTCATCACTTCCT
>NW_014579478.1:29260-29726 GCF_000485595.1 Priapulus caudatus
TAGCAGCAGCAGTAACTACAACTACAACAACAGCAGCAGCAGCAGCAGCAACAACAACAACAACAACAACAACAACAACAACAACAACAACAACAACAGAAATAACAACACCAGCACCTCCGATGACGTGGCTATGCGTACGCTCACACAACACGTATACATCGCATGTAATCCCGCGTGCCCGTGCGTGCACGCGCGATCGCCTTCTCACACGCGATGATACAATGACGGCGATGTTTTCACCTGTTTACGTCTAGCCTCCCACGTGAGAGACAGGCACACCTACTGCGTTACCTGTTCACTTGCACACGCAGACGATATGTCAGGTAAAACACTGCAAAGTGCTTATCCTCTAGCTTCTATACGTAATAAGCAAACAGTAGTCGGGTGGGTGCGTGTGCGTGCGTGCGTGTTTGTGTGCGTGCGTGTGCGTGCAATATATATATATATATATATATATATATTA
>NW_014579478.1:31390-32289 GCF_000485595.1 Priapulus caudatus
TAATACTGCAACATGGTTTCAGCATTTTACCGTTGTACGCTCTCCTTCTTTATATGCTATTGATTATATGTACGGTCCGTTATGATGGACATTAGGTGAACACCTGCTTTTTTGCGAGAAAAGAAAGAGAGTGGAGAAAATCTCTGGCGTCAACTACTGTGCGGCGAGAGTACGCAGACTCTTTGTGCGACGAGGAAGTGAGAGGGGATACGGAGGGAGGGGAGAGGAATGGTGGAAGAGGGGATGGGATCGGGAGGTAAAGGGAGCAGAAGAGGAGAGGGGTATATAAATATAGCTAACTTATGAAGTTTCGGAAGTATATGTCGTAATTTGGCGAGAGTCAATGAAAATCAAGGAATTCTAAAGTCAATGAGAAAGAGAGAGAGATAGGTAGGTAGGTCTAGATAAATAAAGAGAGAGAGAGAGAGAGAGAGAGAGAGAGTGGAAAGAGAAGAGAGAGACGAAGAGAGAGAGAGAGAGAGCGGAGAGAGAGAGAGAGAAAGCGAAGGCCAGCGAGAGGGAGAGGGCGAGAGAGACAGGGAGAAACAGAGAGACCGAGACCGAGAAACACAGAGTTAGACAGACAGACGATCCCTCCCACGCCGCCGCTGCCGCCACTCTCGCGGCGAGACCCACAACGCTCGAGGAGTGTCTACTACGGTCGCCATGGCAGCAGAGATTCGAAAATCGCAATGGCGGCCGGTAGTGTGAGGCCGTGACAGGCAGTACAACTCTATTTTCTTCATATCAGTGATTGATTCGCAGTATTTTACGCGTGTGCGCACACAATGGCACGCGGGCGAAATGTAATTTCACTAAGTATCATCTTACGTGGTCACAACACTATATCGTCGTGATCGACTTTATATCCGTATATATATTATATATATATATATATA
>NW_014579479.1:0-17433 GCF_000485595.1 Priapulus caudatus
TAGAGTGCATCCGGAGCAGCGAGATCGAGCCATCTTACGTTCCCGTACCAGGAAACTGGCAGGCCTTCGATCGACGAGAAACAAAGGTTGGAGCTGTTCTCCTTCCTAGCGACTCGAGACTAGCTGCTCAAGCGACAGAGAAACAAGTCATCAAGCACTCTCTACAAAGATTGGTCTGTTACGCAAGGCCAGAGACATCTCGCTGGTCACTTGCTCGCATGTAGCACAATGAAAGATAGCAGATACGCAGGATGCTGCTCCACGTGGAAGATGCTGTGAAGCATGGCTACACCAACAGTGTCGATCCTCACAGTTTGAACATGATGTCGTATCCCTTGCTGTGGCAGCAGCCGAACGCCTCCAACATAGATGAGCTCGTGGGTTGCTTTCAAGTACCATGGGAAGAAGGCTTCATAGCGTACTTAGCAAGCTCACGAGATGGCCCAGGCATTGGGGCGCTGACAAGTGTCGTGATTACCCTCATTTCATGCCTTCACTGGTTGATACCGTGGTCAAGCTATGAGGAGCAGAGAAAAAAGACTTGCATGGAGGAGATCGTGGAAGGCCCTGTGATGAGGTCACTTATACACTATAATGCGACCTTCTGTGCCTTGGGCCGGCTACAGCCAAACCCCTTACAAATCGTAGATGACAGCCTGGAGAACCGTTGACGTTTCGTTCGTTCTCCTGTATGTCGCACTAAGCAGCGTCACGAGCATGTCAACGATGGCACGTAAGCAGCTCATTTCACACGCCAGCGTCGTGAGCAATAAGCATGCACATGCTCCCACCAACTCGGAGAGCCCTCAGACAGCAATCAAAGGAGAACTGCCTACAGCTGGCTATTGTTGGGGTCCAGATGATGGTTCCTGCAGCAGAAAATCCTATCCCTAGCGAATGGGGGGTGGTGAAGAGTGATACTGGCTGAAAACGTCTGGCTGGACAACGCCCTCCCGGAGGCAAACGTCAAGTATGCCCCCCGCCACTTCTCACGATGCGGGCTGCAAGAAAGGGATGCAGAGACAAATGCAAGTGTTGCAAGGCTGTACTCCAGTGCACGGCAGTGATGCCAGCTAGCGGCGGACAGTGTGCTCGGGAGAGATCTTGCAGTATTCATGGATGGCTTTGTCCGCATGGCGGAGTTGTTACATATTTCAAATATGAATGTAGACATGTCCACTGACAATGTAAGGGTAAAAAATATATTAATGTATGAACTAATATATAAGGAATTAAACGCAACTTCCACCAGTGAGAAGTGCAGTTTAATAGGTTAGGTATGTTATATATAACCTGATCATTTTCAAGAATTGCCAAATAGCAGACCCAAATACTTATAAAAAAGAAAGTTGGCGTAATTGTTGCCTGATAGGTCCAAGAATCGTTATGTAAGGTGTATGACCTTGAATTGGCATTGCAGCATTATAATTTTAATGATATTGCGCATCACCTTACATCCATTATCATCTCAGTAGTTCAAAAGTTGCACAAGCTATACTTACGATTAATGCTGATTTATGTAATTAACCGAATCACGGCCCATTTTGTACAAATGGCGACCATGTTTGGCCCCCAGGAGTGAATTATGCAATGTCCCTATAGTCCAAAAATATCCGCTAGTGATATGTAATAAATGTGAGGCTGTGAGCAAATTATATGCTTTGTAAAGTCATCAAACCCACGAATTTTTTGTCACATATCTTGCTGCACTAAAGAGCACCTGAGGGATGCTGATGGGAGCTGACGTAACGCCGAAGCCGAACGTGTACCGAATTTCTCTACAAATGCTCATTGCATCTCGTTACGCACTTCAAAAGTGCTCTTATTCTGATTAAGTTTGTTTGTTACGTTGTATGAAAAATACAATATTAGAAAAGTAACGATTACTTGTTCTATCGATATAGTTTCTCTGGATCGTCTGCGCAACGTGATGAGACTGAAATGGCGGTAATTAGCCAAACACTGAAAAGCCTATCAAACAGTAGTATATTCATCGCGTCGCATGAACTGGCTTCAGACATCTACGTTAAGAAGGAAAAAACGAGAATACGAGACAATTGCAAAACGAGAGCAGGGCGCGCTGCGAAATTGCAATTGGGGAGCAGGGTTGGTGCTGGAGGAGATCGTGGCAGAGCGGCCGGTGCGAGAGCGCAGCGAGTTGACTTCTATTCGTGACCGAGACCGTTGGCTGGAGATTTCGCGTTAGCCGAGCCAGCGAACGAGACGCGTTAAATTGAGGTGGGTTAGCTTCTTTGTCACATCTAGAGTCGTGAAGGGCCTGGCGGGCTAAGCCGAATAGCTGCTATATAAGGCCGCTCAATTCGTCCTTACCACGAGCATTGAATGACTTTACAGCCGTCAACTATTGACTACTACAACTACTGGATTTATCAAAGATGAGTACACGACATTTCACTCAAAAATGCGAACATATAGGCGAAGTTCAGCTGCTAGCAGAAGTTGGGGCAGGAGGATCGGATATGTAACTTTAGCGATGTACCTGGAAAGAAAGTTGCAGCAAAGATACTACACGACGATGCCGAAGAGCAGAAGCACAGAAAGTAACTACCAGGCTGAAAGAAACGCATTGGCGTGGCAACATCCACCGTGTCATCTCGGCCTTTGCTTTTCGTCTACACGCGAGACAGATGGTTCCCGATGGCATGGTATGGAATACGGAGGAAGAACGTAATTCTCAGCAGATCATCAATGCGCCACGTGTTATCCAATGCCCATGTGACACGACTCAAGTAGCAATGTTACGAACATCAAAGCCGGCTGAACATCGTCGTGTCGTCAGACGACACCGTTGCAATGCTCGACCGATTTCGTTTGTAGCCAAACGTGGGGCGAAATATCTCACGCGCTAGCAGGAACAAAGACGCTGAGCAGGGTAGCCCGGACAATGCTACAGGAGCGTCCCTGAGCCTGCTGATGGGAAGGCTGACCGTAACGATCCGAAGGCCGACCGTGTATTTATTCGGTATGGTACGCTATGGCAATCAAGAGCGGTTCAGGCAGCCATACATCGGTGAGAGATCCGCACTCGGTAATCTACAGGGGTAAGGTCACGACATTTCACTACATGACACGATGGCATATGCAGTGAGCGTCGCCGACCAAAATTCTTCGAGATCTCTCTACCTAATGCACTCGTTGCCAGCTGTTGGAACAAGGATCCGCACAGCCGCCCCTCAGCGAAGTGCCTCGTGCACAGTTTATCAAGACACGAGCGACGTTACATCAGTAGTCGGCCCGATGCCGCCAACGTCATCCTGACGGCACTAATAGCGACGCCGACTTCTCCAAAGCTTGCGTGTGATTGTCTCTATGATGCTCATTGCATTGCGCGTGAAACGCACTTCAATAGTGCTCTTATTTCTGTTAAGTTTGTTGTGTTACGTTTATGAAAAGATACAATTATTTAAAAAGTAACGATTTACTTCGTTCTATTCGTATGTATTTCTCTGGATCGTCTTCCAAAGCGTGATGAACTGAATGCGGTAAATTAAGCAAAAACACTGAAAAGCCTATCAAAACTAAGTAGTATAAATCGGCGTCGCAATGAACCTGCTCTCAAGACACACGTTAGGAAGGAAAAATAACGAAGATGACGACACGCCTGCAAACGAGAGGGCAGGCGCGCTTGCGAAATTGCAATTGGGGAGAGGGTGGGCTGGAAGGAGATCGTGGGCAGGCGCCGGATGGCGAAGACAGCGGAATTGACTTCTTTCATAGACCGAGACTTGGCTGGTGATTCGCGTAGCCGAGCCAGCGACGAGACCGCGTTTAAACTTTGAGTGGTGTTAGCTTCTTGTGTCACCCGTGGCTAGCCCGATAGCTGCTATATAAGTCCTATCAATCGTCTACGCACGAGCAGTTGATAATGATTACAGCCGTCAACTTTGAATACTACAATTACGTGGATTTTATCAAAATTGAAGTAACACGACATTTCACTCAAATGCGAAGAAGGAAAGTGTCATGCTGCTGGCAGAATTGGTTCAAGGGAGGATTTCGGGTTGATGTACATCGGAGGCGATGTAGCGCTGGAAAAGAAAAGTCGCAGCAAAGTAACTGCACGCCGAAAACGCGAAGAGCGACGCGTCAGCAGAGCTAAGCTAGCCAGGCCTGAAAGAAACGCATTGGACTTGAAACACCACCGCAGTAATATGTAGTCGCTACCCCCCCCCCACCAGTGTCACACACACACCCCACGAGAAGACTCGACCGAGGAAGGGGAGATCTGTCTGAATCCCAAGGAAGTAAATCGTCGACGGCAGCGAGACAGTTCCGTTCGAGCTCTGATTAACTACCAAGCGACATGCAGCGACCAAAGGTCGCTGACATATAGGGTCCTGGCCACGTCCAGAAATTCAACGCATCATTATCGAAAAGATCGATCGACGAATAGATCCACACCAAGCAATTTAACAATTCTATCACATCGAGGAAATCAACGAATCGATCACATCAAGGTAATATATATTGCTCTACTGAGAATGATGCAGTAGGATTGCTAAATGAACATTTTTACAATCAACAATTATTATCAATCAAGTGTTGTTTTGCTACAATGAGTGACGCGCCATATAATAAACTTTACATTACACTTTAAATTCATACATCCTAACTACACATTCTAATTTATAAAAGCAAGCACACTGGTTGCGTTTTCTGCTTTTATTATTATTACTATTATTAAATCTTTATTGCATGAAATTCAGATACAAATCCATGTACAGAAGACAGTCTTTTTCACAGAGAATGCTAGGATGACCATATCAATATGACTATGATACTATTGAAATATATGCACGATAGTGTCACTGCAGGCAGAGTGTCAATCTTATAACGATAGATATTATCAAGAGCTAATAATAGGTATTATTAGCTCTTGATATTATGTAACTATTATAAGTGTTATATAATAACTCTGATTATAACATATTTTGTGATCTTGATACATGAAAAATACATGATAATTTCTAATAAGAAACATAGTGTTAATAATTTTAAAATCGAAATCAGATGCCATACCCGAGATCAAGCCATTTCAATCAAATACTTAGGTATCCTTATTGACAACAAACTTAACTGGAATCCGCATATCAATAGCGTATCAAGCAAACTATCTAAAACAGCTGGCATAATCTCTAAACTAAGATATTATGTTGACACTCGGTCTTTATTAACAGTATATTACGCACTTGCTTATTCTTACTTACAATATGCTATCCTCAGTTTTGCTCGTCGGGTCTATGTCTCCCTGTGTACTGCCCGAACGTAGGCCTACCTTGGGTACGGTCCGCTATACCGGAACGTATACCCTGGTAACTTTTAATATGCCGGACCGTACCTCGCCTACTCCACTAACGAGTCTAGGGAGTCGCCTACGCCTACTCCCTAACCCTACCCCTAACCCTAACCCTAACCCTAACCCTAACCTTAATCCTAACCATATCAGATAGTTACCAGGGTACGTTCCAGTATGTAGGAGGAAATACGGAATTGCGGCACAAATCTCAACCGCTCGATCGACCTATTCGATGTATAGTGTTGTAAAGTGTGGTTTGCAGATGTTAGAAATAGTAGTTTGGTGTTGTAGTTGAAAATGGGTGTTGTAGTTGGAAATAGTAGAAATGTCGCGACGGTGGTTGCATAATGGGTTAGTCGGCGGCAGCGCGTTTGATGTAGTATGGATGATGAAGACGAGAAACGGTTGAGAGTCAGTTGATGTGCATGTGTGCAGCGGGTGTGGTTGTTTGCGCGCGCGATTGATTTCTTTGTTAGCTATAGAAACGTATAAATGGAAGGTTCTTGGTTGAAAGAGGAGGACGGACGAGAGTGTGCGGGTCACGCGGATGCGTGCCTCTATGCGCACGCACGGGGGTGCGACTTGTGAGAAACAATAATACTATTTGCTAAACACAACTGCTTGGACTTTGGAGTTTCCCTTCTTCATCTCTTCAACAAATCCACTTTGAAACGGGTAACGTCACCGCTTCGTTACAGTGTGATGGGAGGAAACCCATCACCAGCGCGAAATTGGAGGTCACAGGTCAAAGGGCAGTGGGGGAAAGGTCAGATATCAGACATTTCTGAGTACATGGTCTAACGGACCGAGTGCAAAACGTTTTTGTTTCAGCGCTGACCTACCATTTTTATCACTTTAATGAAAGGAACATGAAATATACTTTCCGCTGACGTGCGAAGAGAAAGTGTCTGATAACCTTTTGACCCTCAAAAGGAGGGTTAAACATGGATTTGTTGACTGTTAACAAAGGACTGAACTGCTTTTGCTAATAGAGCCCCCCCACACACACGCCCCCTACTCAAACCCTCCCTCACCACCACCACTACGCTCGCGCTCGACGCATATCCATGCTAACTTGTTAATATAGCGAAGTCATTAAAGTATTGTATTGACAAACGGGGGCGACAAGATGCGACGCCAAGCACGTCGCACCTTGGCGCCTCTATAGGATCGACAAGCGGTAACCATGCAAGTATTGAGGTGACGCTTATAGCGTTCAGGACAACAGCGGTGACAAGCGGTCACAAATGGTGACGGGCCTCTTGAGCGTTGGGACAATAGCGATGANGAAATCGGGAGGTGCGAGGTATAAAGCATCCCTGCACCTCCAGGAGGCTCACACCGAGCGTGGACGGCAATTTGTAGTGCGGCAGAGAAATCAGTCGTCACGGACGACCGACACTGTTAAAATGAGCCGTGCCGGACAGGGTGTATGAAAGTTGCATTCTCATTGGCTAACTGAAACTAAGAGTTGGGCTAGAATAGATACTCCCTCAGGGCATCGCGATCCATTGCAACATGAATACTCTATGGACAGGGAAACAGCCTCAAGCCACGCGCGAACGCGGGCGGCTTGAATGTACACGATCGATCGAATACACAGACTTTTGGTGCGCAGATTTCAACCACTTTTATGCAGGCGCGATGATCGCGCACACATGGCACAATTTATGGTGCGCGGTGGAGCGCGAGCCGCGATCGCGCCTTAAAAATGAAAGCCTGGGCACGGAGGAAGAGAGTGACTGCCAGAGGCATATAGTCCTCATCACAGCATACAGTGCTATGCCGGGTGCAGTGGAATCTGCACCGCAGTATATCAAGCTTCTTTTGGGCAGCAGATATTAGAATTGTCTGTCTTTGCAGAAGTGAGATGTTAAGGATTATTTACTTGAACACATTGCCTTTGAGGCGCAGCCGGCAGACGTCAGCAAATGAACCTTCAAGAAATGTTCAGACTCACAATGGCCAAAAAGTAGGTGTCAAACTACCAAACACACGTGAAATTGTGAGAAATTAGAAATTCTACCTGTGTTTAATACATTGATTGTATACATAACGGTAACGCTAACTGTGTACGCTCTCTGAAAAGTCAATGAAAAGTGTTTTGAATGCCTAACTTGTACGGGTTGAGATAGTGTTATCAGACATGAGAATATGGCCCACAGTATGCCTCAGATTGCAGGAAAATGGCTTAAATATTTTAAAATTTTCTGGGGAGGGGCATGCCCCCAGACCCCCCTAGCACTAGCATGCCTACGGCGCGCGGGTCCCCCCCCCGTCCATCAATTTCATTCCGCATTTGGAGTTCACAGGGTTGGAGACCCTGCGCTTTCCTACCTGCTCTCTTATTCATGTTGTTTGTGCACGCAGCACAGGGCGGGCGTGCAGTGTACTTGTGTGTTGCATATGAGCATTTGACCGGCATTTTCAGGTGATTATAGGCGAAATAGAGTAGAGAAACATTAAGACTTTAGTACATTTCGTGTTTATTTACCATAAATTTTTTTTATTGAGACGTTCCAAGTGCCTGTGGTCGGACCAGATTACTATTAGTATTAGGCAGTGGCGTAGCCAGGATTGTTTAAGAGCAGGGTTCTCCAAGCTTTTAAATTATAGCATGGGGTGGTACTCAGTGCTAGGGGGGTCCGGGGCATCATCGGGCATGGGTATGGGGCATACCCCCTAGAAAATTTTTGAATTGTAGAAGCTCTGCGATGCAATCTGGGACACTCTCTGTGTAAATTTGAAGCACTGCATGTGGGGTGAAAATATTTGTTTTGCATGGGCAAAGCCATCGGAAAAATTCAAAATAATTAATGGAATAAAAATTCCAAAATGTAGGTGTGAACTTGCTGGTTTGCTGGTTCCAAATCGAGTTCACCTCTCATAAATAAATAAAAAAAAGTTGTCACCATTGACAATGGCAGGAGTGGTCGGTAAGTGTACCAGTCTACTCTACCTCGTGTTAGACTGGGTTACCGGCCCCGTAATAATGCCGTTGGAAATTAATTCACGATTTAATTCACGATTAAGATTTCTTGATGAGCTAGAAAACACTCGGATTTGAAGTGGAATGAAACACTTGGATATGAAAATGAACATTATTGTGCCAGCTAGCCTACACCAGTTGGTTGTGATTGATTGTCAGTTCAGATGCAAAATATTTAAAGCAAAAGGTTATACACCATATTAATTTTGGTATAGGGGGTAATATGGGATAGGGATAAGGATAGTTTGTACTTGTGTGTGGGACTGCCGTACCCGTAGCATCGAGACCAACGTGTATTAATAAATTTTTTAATCTTCTCGTGTATACACCAGCATGGCGGCTATGATATTTAGCATGGCGGGTGCATTTTAGGATGGCGGGGCTCGACGATAGCCTGGCGGGCCGCCAGGCTATAAGTGCCCTTGGAGAACCCTGAAGAGGGTGTCCAAAAACAGCGAACTGCACAAAATAGTAGATGACTTAATATTTTAATGGTTCCTCCGTGTCCCTCTCCACACCGGCCTACGTTCCCCCACCTCTCAGCTCTGCAATCTTTGTTTCAGGCGCCATGCATAAAGGTCGACATTTTTTTCGTTGTTTTTTGCTACCAAGATATATTAATGAAGGGGGTGAAAAACAGGCAGGGGTATGACAGGGTTAGATACTAACCATTTTAGTTCATTAGTCCACAGGACTAGTAAAAGAAAAAATGTACTAGTCCTTCCAAGATTCTACTACTACTAGTCCTGCCGAAGGAGTCTTAATAGGCACAAACTGACGAGCATTGTGATTTGCCAGGGGGTAGGAGGGTGGAGCCCCTTCTGCTAGGGGGTACAGGTGGTCTTCCCCAGGGTACAAGGGGTAAGGGGTCTCCCCCAGAAAGGTTTTGTAAAAGACATTCAATTGTATAAAATATACGTAACTTTGATATGGATCATAAGAAAACAAATGTTGTTCCCGGTGCCTTGTATCAGCTATCGCTGTAATGAACCTCTGGCAGGCTTTGTCAGTGAGGTAAGTGCTGCCGACATCTAACCCCTTGGTCTTGTCAAGCTGGCACATCTTGACGTAATCGGTGTAGGGCCTGCCGTTTTTTCCAATAGATGTGCATTTCTAATTGGGATATAATCAGTTTTGCTATTATGGCTTTTTCCCTTAAAGTTAGTGTTTTTGCCCCCATTGTTTCATGAACAGGCATGGTCCTTGCATTTCTTTTTGCTATGATTTTTATGTGCCCCTCGGAAGCATCATGCGCTTTAACAGTTTCCAAACGATAGTTTGTAGTGCCGGTGAAAAAAACTATTAGACATACAGCATGCACCACAGGTCATACCCTTGGCCGGGTCAAACTCTAGCCACGGTGATGACGATTTCCACGCTGGCTGGAACGTACGCATCCTTTTGGTCTAATCATATACACGCTGGCCATCTAATTTCTCTTCTTGCGACTTACGCGGTTCTGGGGGTCTCCCCCAGCAAAATTTTAAAAATTTGAATGTCTTAGACTGCATTTGAGGCACCCCAAAAATAAAATTGCACCTTTAGTTTAAATCTTTCTCTGTTAGCATACCTACCAAGTCTCACGCTCTGCATTTCGCGGGAGACTCGCGCATCTGCACCCATTCTCTCGCACTCCCGTATGTTATACGCATTCTCACGCATTCACGCAAAAGAAAAAAAAGAATGCACTGATTGTTACAGTCGCGTGGGCATGCTTATTGCTGTATTATGTAGGGGTGGGCACCACTGGTATGAGGGAGCGACAGCAAAACTTTCCTGGAATCGAGGGAAAAGCTGCAATCGGGAATGACACAGGAGTGTGCCGGCACGCAAAAAGAAACGTTGCTGTGAATTTCATTACGATTTTCCATGTATATAGTCAGAAGCATTGTGGTAATCTATTTATTTTTGGATTGACACTATTTTGACAACGGTGAGTAAATACAGGGACATTTTCACAACGGCGTTGTTAAATTTGACAACGGCGGTGCGCCGCAGTGCCTCCTATGTAGAAGAAACCCTGCTATTTGTATCGACTTCTTCAAGTAAAACACGCATGCGATGTGGTTGCCACGTAAATACCTCGCTAGTATGACTATGAGAGCGTATAACTGATTAGTTGTGTCATTTATATAATCAGACTGTTTGTTCTATGTCAACAGCTATAGTCAGGTCCATTAGTGCAAAATATGAGGCGAATCGTTACAGGAGTGACAAAAGTATCAAACTTGGCACAGTTGTAGCTTAAGCCGGGCGCACACGTGGCGATTTTTATCGACAGTACTGGCGATTTTGTTGCTGGCCGAGAAATCGCCACGTGTGCGCTGCATGGCGATGGCGATTTTGATGCCAGAAACTCGTCGCTGGAATATCAAACACGTTTGATATTTGTTGCCAAGTCGCTGAACAATCGCTACGTGTGCACTGCACTGGCGACGGATTCAGGCAACAGTTTTTGGATTAACCAATCAAATGCATGATTTGAAGCACGTGATCAAATATGGCAGCGCCCGTGGTGTGGGAAAGAACGAGGGAGGACGAGCTGGTTCAAATCTGGCAGAACCGCCCATGTCTATTCGATATCACTAGTAGTACTGCCCCCCCCTACCAGTGTCAGAATTGCATTGAAATGCTCTTTTTTTATTCTAAAATAACGCTGGTACGTCACTGAATCTTCAAGCTCCAGTTCTCTTACTAAATTATTAAAAACACCACGCGAATCACGTCGCAGCACCCATGTACCTGCCCATGTACGTCTCTCTCTCGCTGCTGTCTGTCAACGACGCCGACGCATAATTATTAAATATATTCCAATAATTTGAAGAACGGCTATCGTGGTGTCAATGTGCGCTTCCATTTTGAACAGGTCACGTACAGTTCATACAGTGGTATGTTGCTGACAGATGGATGCATTGTCGCCGGGTCCCACACACGTGGCGATTTTTATCGACAGTACTGGCCGATAAAAATTGCCACGTGTGCGCCCGGCTTAAGGCAATGATAGTTATCGCGATACACACACGCAAATACGTATGCACGCACGCTGGCACGCACGCACGCACAACAATGCTCGCCGAAGAAATTTCAACGTTGTTAGTGGCGTCGGAAAATTCAAGCAGTGTTTTCAAACACCCAGACGTTTGACTTAAGATGAGCTATTGCCATGGGTCGTCGTTCGTCTGTCCGTCCGTCAACATTTGGCTATGGTCAACGATAACTTGAGAACGATTTGACCCACATATTTCAAATTACATAGAGTTGTTACTCCTATGGGAGAGATGTGAACGTCCTATTTTGGAGCACGCCAGTTGACCTACTTTTGAGCCACGCCCACTTTTTGACAAAAATGGAAATGGCCATAAGTTAAAGTCAGTTTAGGTTCAACGGATTTTGATAATTTTTGGTATGTGAATGAATAAGGACTGGCCCCAAAAGATATCACAGGGGTTTCGATATTTTGTAAAAATTATGCAAATTAGGTATATTTTGCCAATTTTACTATGCATTTCAGTGTCTGCCTACGGTCAACGATAACTCAAGAACCGTTTGACCCACGTGTTTTGTTACTCCCATGGGAGGGATTTGAACGTCCTATAATTTTGGAGCACGCCAGTCGACCTACTTTCGAGCCACGCTCACCTTTTGGCAAAAATGAAAAAGGCCATCTATATTTATTCAATTTTGTTAAATTTACCTACCTACCTACCTACCTACCTAATCATGCCTACGTGTAATATTGTGTTTTAGATTCTTCGTTACAGTAATTTGACTGGAATATTTTATTGCTTTTATTTGTGCGATAATCGAAAACCAAAATGGCGATCATTTTTTATTTAGGCGTAGCGCCATCTCTCGCCCAGGTTTCAGACTTTCAGATCTGAAACATTTATTTTCGCATAAAACCTAACCCTGAAACAAAGCAGTGAAATTTCTATTAGTATAAAACAGGGAATAAAAACACGGAAGGGAAGGGATTTGATCACATTTTGGTTCGTCATGAATGAAACACTTACCAAATTTTAAATATCATCTCCCTCTTCTATCACACCCACGGTGAGCTATAGTGTCATTGACACTTTCATTGGTATATGAATGAATAAGGACCAATGTTCGAAATTCACGTTGGCTCGTCGGCCCGCCGCCGAGAGTTTCGATGCCGGACCTACAGCTTCTTGATAAAACGGGCCAGCTGACCCTACAGCTACTTGATAACCAAAAATTCGAAACACTGAGAAACTGTTACCTGTAGAAATCTTTTCTTGCATATTAACTTCCAGAGGTATTTATTTGAAAACTAATCCGTGATAAACCGTGACATACATGTAAACAATGCCCACTGCATATTCGCGCAGCCTGATTGTAAATGAAAGAGCGATAGCCTGGAACCCTGTTCCAAGCTGCGCACCACAGTGTAGTAAACTAAAGGGCAAGTTGCCAGTCGAGTGCGGAATTAGCTGCGAGTAACATGAAATCGTTTCTCATTGGTGGGTGACCGTGGGTCTGGCCTGAGCAAGTGTCTCAGATTTCGACCAATCGACATGACTGTATGATCGACACATGGTTAGACTGGTGTACGTATGACGGCTCCACTCGCAATGTTATGAGACGCTACTACGTTGCTACCGATGTGTACCAGACTACCAGTCTGTCTCTCTGCTGTCAAAGTGGAGAGTCGTAGTTACCAAGGAGCTACATATAACAACAATAACATAAACAATTATCCGACGAGTGGAAGGAAAAACAGAGGGATTATGATTATGGAAATTGATAATTACTAATAAACACAAGGCAGAACATGATATGCTGTTTTATTACTGTAATTTGCTCCAAAATTGGGGGGCCTACAGCTTTGCTGGCAGGCCTGCAGCTTTTAGGAGCTATAGGCCCTGCAGGCCTACAGCTTTTTCTGCTCAGTGGCAAACACTGATAAGGACTGGCCCCAAAACATATCACACGCGTTTTTATATTTAAAAAAAGCAAATTATTGGATCGCATATAGTATAGTCTAAGGAGCTCACTACGGTCGCTATAATGGGAGATATGCTATATAATGGGAGTTCTCCCATAATATATACTATTGTTTTATATAATGTAGGTGGATAGTGGTTGTGAGCTATAGTGTCATTGACACTTTAATTATCCTATATTTAGATATGCTACTACAATATATTGGATACTGCATATTATATATATCTAATATAATAGTAGAAAGAACCGAAGTGTCGTTTTCCGTATCTCCTCCGAAACTGTGCCACGTGTGCTCACGCAAATCGAGCTGGGGCCCCTTCTGCGCGTCCCGAATACATTCCGCTACGTTAGAACGCGATTTTTCGAACGTAAAGTGACTTTTGGAGGCAATTTTCTAAAAAGTTATGTGCCCGAAGAAACTTCGGCATTCATCGGAAACCCGCACCAAATTTTAAGATCATGTGAACACATTTGGGACTAACAGGGTTTACTAGAATCCCACCACTCCACCACAGAGCCACCGCAGTAGACGTTAGATGAGCACTGTCGCGGCACTTGTTCATGTTTAATTAATTTGAATTAAAAAAAAAACTTTTTAATTTTTAACTTGCCGAAGTCTGAAAGTCCACAGTGATCAATATAATCTTGAAATATAACATTTTGTAGACCCTATCATTCCACAAACATTAACTCTGCAAAGTTTAAAGGCTCACAATGCGCATCCAAATGCTAATTGCTCCAGTACTAGACTAGCAAATACTTTGTGGCATGCATAATCACACTACCTTATGACAAAATAAACTAATTTCACTGCACGTTGTCTTATAAAAGGTATTTTGAAAATACCGCCAATGTTGTTGAAATTCTCCGATGTTGTTGACAGCTATTTCCCCAATCCCCAAGCAACCGTTCAGCGGTGCTGCGGTACAGCGGTACAGGCGCAGCAAAGACACGTCACCACTTCGAGGCTATATTGTTTGGCAGTCGGCGTTTGCGCCAGAATTCCAGTTTTCTCACCTCTTTCTTGTGGGTTTTAAGCAAACTAGACTTTGTGTCATGCATAATCATACTACCTTATGACAAAATTAACTCTAGTTCCTCCCATTTCACTGCGCGTTGTCTTATAAAAGGTATTTGAAAATACCTCCAATGTTGTTCAAATTCTCCAATGTTGTTGACACTTTCGCGTTGCTCTGCCAAGAAACCGTACAGCGGGTGTAGCAAAGATTTCTACGGCCCGTGTGCTTTTTTCGCTCGCACGCTGCTAGCGCAATGATATGTTATCGTTCGCGATATCAAGCCTAAAATCAATACGTTATTCTCAGAGTTTATTACGCTGCCTATTGTTACTTTCCCAATAGCCATTGATGTTACATACACTGCAGTTCACAATACTACAACTAAACGACTATATTCTCTGCTCAACACCCATAGCAACCCTTACAAAAATAATCTATAGGTTACCTATAGGTTTACCTATAAGACGGTCTATAGTAATCTATAGGATTCTATTAGATATCCTATAGGAAATCGTGTAGGTAATCTTATAGTTTCTATAGGATCCTATAGAGAATTGGAACATGATTCCTATAGGATCCTATAGGAATTAACCTATAGGATGTTATAGGATAGTCGCCGTCCACTAACTTTCAAGAAAATATATCTTCAAAACTACTCAATACATTTTTTTTAAGAATTTGACTTATTATTGATGCTTCTAACCAGAATATTATTTTCAAAAATAAATAAGTGAAATTGTACTATGAAAGCACCCCATTTCCCTTTTTTTTGAAAAATTAAATGTCATTTTAAGGTAAAATGTCAGATTTTATATATATTTAGATACAATTTTTTTGAAACAAATATTGATATATGACTCGAGTCTAAATATCAGTATTTTTCGTTTACTGTAAAATTAATACACCCTCAAATAAAAGTGAGAGATAAATGGTTAAACCGCCATCCTCAAATCAGACCCCACTATCGATATGTTGATAAATCTATATGCCAAAACTCAGTCTTCAAAATGCTCTACCTCGGATCACATTTCTGGCTTAATGAGAACATTTCGTCATGTTTTCATACTGCAAGTATGCTCACAGTAGGTGTTTTTAAGCATTTTGTTGCGAGAATCAGCTGCTTTAAAAGGATAGACTAAAAGTAAAAAATACCATTTAACTGCAAGTAAAATATCAAAGGTACGAATACTTCGAAATGGCTGCTGTTGTCGTAGCATGCAATGCATGTTGGAATGGCTCGCAGCACATTCTGGAATAGTGCGCGCTAATGACATCACCAGTTGAGGCACCGCCAGACAAGCATAATATTCATAGTAACTTGGCGCATTTTCTACACAATGTATATTTAGAAGACTGACTACATGAAATCATACAATCTTTCAAACTGTTTATGTCCCAATATTGTTTTCTCCCTTAGGTATTTCGTTTCTCTATTGCGACTTTACGCTAAGAATTGAGTGAGTAGGCCTATATGTGTCAGGATTTGCTCTACAAGGAGTACCTATGCTAGTCTTTGTATAACACAACCAACTAGAGCACTCGGAGAGCGCAGACCTCCGCCAAGGCAGCTCAATTCTCTGACTGAAAAATTTAATTAATTAATTAATTAATTAAATAATTAATTGGATCCGGATCACCACCAAAATGTAATCAATTGTAAGTTACCCCATTTCTGACCTATCCTGAAAATTTTATGACAATCCGTCCATCCATGATAATATAATTCGATATTCAGCATAAACAGAATAAACGGGGCGCGTTTTTGTTCTACATCAATACGCAGCGTTCAATGAATTTATTTGTATTCTTATTACTAATTTGTAGGAGAGCCTATATAGGACGTGAATTCTACAAGTGAGACAATGCAGCCTACGAAGCAAAACACGTGGTCGTAACTTGAGCGCCAGACAGGATATACACCTGACGTGTGTGACCAGTACGTGGCAGCTTTCCCTGAAGCACGATGGAGTACGTGAGAATTAATTCCGGGGAAAATCCATATGAGTGCGAACTGTGTGATGCTGCCTTCTCCTGTCTGAGTAGTGTGAAGTTACACATAAGAAGTCATACGGGAGAGAAACCGTATAAGTGCGCGCTGTGTGATGCTACCTTCTCGCAATCGGGTAATCTGAAGACACACATGAGAACTCACACGGGAGAGAAACCTTATAAGTGCGATCTGTGTGATGCTACCTTCGCACAACCAGGTACTCTGAAGACACACATGAGAACTCACACGGGAGAGAAAACGAAGAAGAAAATGACGAAAAAAAAATTATTTAAATGAGCAGAAGCATGGAGCAGTGTAGAATACCAACTAATGCCACTCAACTGTTACAGTTTCTTTCCAAAGTGGAAGCTGGACTAGGAATTAATTGAAAAAGTCTTCAAACCTTTAAGGTATACAACCGGACTGTGTTATGTTTGTGATTTTTTTGGTGTTTTGAATCTACCTAACATGTGGCCATGAAAACTCTTTGTAACCTTTTGTAAGTAACTGTACGTTTGAACACTGATCTAATAAAACGCATTATGATTCATAATATTAATGTCTACCGTCAATAATAAACAATTACCAAGAGAAGTATAGTGTATATGTTTGTGGGGTCGTGTATTTGGGTGCGTGCGTGCGTGTGGGAGAGCAACAAATGATAGGAATAAAGAAAGCTGTTACTGTGCGAAGCAAGTTCATATATGCAACATGGGAAACGAACCATAAGAGAGCGAGAGAGAGAGAGAGAGAGAGAGAGAGAGAGAGAGAGAGAGAGAGAGCATAGTATAAGCCTATAATACTAGACCTGTTAGTGTATGATAAATACTCTGTTCACACGGGTAAAACTAACAGCTAATGTTCTAGTCTGCCACGTCTACGTGAGCAGAAGCATCTTGACTGGAGTATAGACGATCTACACCATCGACGAAAAGTGATTAGATAGTGATTATACTGCTAATGTGTCCTGCTTTGACAACTTAGCGATTTCAGGCAGTCATATAGTATCATATTTACCAATCTCCTGTGTTGGTAGGTGTTAGTATCGCTTGGGACGTAATGCCCTACCTTACAGATAGTCATATACAATACTGTATAGTGTTTGCGAGTGCGGTCATCTCAGCGCATTATCACTCAAAGACAATTAATG
>NW_014579479.1:18160-23584 GCF_000485595.1 Priapulus caudatus
AGAGAAACCGTATAAGTGTGAGCTGTGTGATGCTACCTTCTCACTATCAGGTAATCTGAAGACACACATGAGAACTCACACGGGAGAGAAACCGTATAAGTGCGACCTGTGTGATGCTACCTTCGCACAATCAGGTAATCTGAAGACACACATGAGAACTCACACGGGAGAGAAACCGTATAAGTGCGACCTGTGTGATGCTACCTTCGCACAATCAGGTAATCTGAAGACACACATGAGAACTCACACGGGAGAGAAACCGTATAAGTGTGAGCTGTGTGATGCTACCTTCTCACTATCAGGTAATCTGAAGACACACATGAGAACTCACACGGGAGAGAAACCGTATAAGTGCGACCTGTGTGATTCTACCTTCTCACTATCAGGTAATCTGAAGACACACATGAGAACTCACACGGGAGAGAAACAATATAAGTGCGAGCTGTGTGATGCTACCTTCTCACTATCGGGTAATCTGAAGACACACATGAGAACTCACACGGGAGAGAAACCATATAAGTGCGATCTGTGTGATGCTACCTTCTCCCGCTTGGACCACGTGAAGACACACCTGAGAACTCACACGGGAGAGCACAAGTATAAGTGCGATCTGTGTGATGCTACCTTCTCCCGCTTGGACCACGTGAAGACACACCTGAGAACTCACACTAAAGAGAAACCGTATAAGTGCGAGCTGTGTGATGCTGCCTTCTCACAATCGGGTAATCTGAAGACACACATGAGAAGTCACACGGGAGAGAAACCGTATAAGTGCGAGCTGTGTGATGCTACCTTCTCCCGCTCGGACCATGTGAAAATACACCTAAGAACTCACACTCAAGAGAAACCGTATAGGTGCGAGCTGTGTGATGCTACCTTCTCACAATCGGATTATCTGAAGACACACCTTAGAACTCACACGGGAGAGAAACCATATAAGTGCGATATGTGTGATGCCGCTTTCTCAGATTTGAGTGCTTTGAAAAGACACATGAGAACTCACACGGGAGAGAAACCATACAAGTGCGAACTGTGTAATGCTGCCTTCTCAGAATCGGGTAGTGTGAAGATACACATGAGGACCCACACGGGAGAGAAACCGTATAAGTGCGCGCTGTGTGATGCCGCATTCTCAGAGTCGGGTAATCTGAAGAAACACATGAGAACTCACACGGGGGAGAAACCGTACAGGTGCGATCTGTGTAATGCTACCTTCGCACAATCAGGTAATCTGAAAACCTATAGGTCTATAAGCCTATAGGTGTATAGGTTGTCCAAACCTATAGAGCACCTATAGAAGCTCTATAGGTGCCTATAAACTCCTATAGGAACCTATAGGTTATTTTTGTAAGGGAACATGTGACGTCACCTAACTGATTCAGGGCGAAATTGCTTGGCAAACAATTCGGTGTTGGCACCAGATTACCAGATTTCGCACTTCTTTCTTGTGGGTTTTAAGCAAACGCGCAGTGAAATGGGAGCAACTAGAGTTTATTTTGTCATAAGGTAGTGTGATTATGCATGACACGAAGTATTTGCTAGTCTAGTACTGGAGAAAATAGCGTTTGGATGCGCATTGTGAGCCTTTAAATGTCTTTTTCTACATTTTGGTTCAGATAATTATTGACATAACAGCCCTTCCACTGTGACGTGCGTGACATTTCTACAAAAATATACTCCATACATAATTTTCACTGCAAGAAACCTCTCTTTCAATGAGCAATATCCTCTTTAAGTATGTGATTCGCATGACACTATTCTGTGACTCGAGTACGATAGTAGCTCATAGCGTTAACAAGTGTTAGGGTAATCAGAATTTTGATGACTGACATGTTATGATCCATGGAGAAAAAGTCAATGCGAGTCAAAGAATAGTGTCACAGGAGTCACATACTTTGGAGGATGTTGCTCACTTTAGAAGAGGTTTCTAGCAGTGCAGGTGATGTATGGAGTGATCATATATTGGTACTGTGTAGGTAATTCAACAGGTATAACTCGGATCAAACTTATAGTATTCTACAAAAAATCTACAGTGTGAAGTATACATCAAAACTTGTTAGTAGCCTAGCACACAGCTGTCACGCACATCACGCAGAATAGTTTGTAATATTTGAGAAAATATTAGTGTGGCTGCATTAACTTCCATGCTTAAATATGCATAACTGGTGCCTTTGCTGAAATAGTTTCTTAAAACAAGTACCAGCAAGCTAATATAAGATTGCAAGCTCGTTAAAAATGTGATTTTTGTGGAAACTAGCCGGCTACCCGGTGTTGCTCGTGGAAAAACGCTTAGGATCAAATTTGAGAGCAAATGCAGCCATAGATATTTACTTAAAGGACAATTGAAGTCAAATTTTATAACTTCTGTAACGTTTTTATACGTAGAAATACATTCAATAACGTATTCCATTTCAAATCCGGCGCCCCAATTTGTAAGAAACACATGAATATTAATCTAGGTCATGTGACGTCACAGCCCCCTGTTGAAACACGCCATTATATAGCATAACAGTGCTAACACGCTAGTATATGTTATGCTAGGGGAAAGTATTGTTACAGCATACAACAAACATGTAGCCTGTAAATGTACTTATATTCATGTACATACATATTACCTGTGTGGATAATGCATTCACGGTATATGTACATGACTTGCGTAGAGATGTTTGTACATGTACAGATACATGTGATTCTGACCAAGCGTGATAAGCCCGTTGATCAGTGTACTCGCATGCCTCACCTGGTCTAGCGTTGAACTAGTCTACAATAACCCTGTGCTTCTCATTCTCATGGCAGCATATACATTCAGGTGCCGTACTCATTAATTCACAAACACTACAAGAACACCAGTATTTGTCTACAGTCCTATCTGGTACCGAAGTTTCCATTCCGCCATGAATTGTGACTGTTCTGATTCTCGAGAAGTGTGTGCCGACTCTTCGCGTTGCTTTTTCAGACGATACTCCTCAATTTCTTCTTGTGTATATTCAGGCTCCACCCTATATCCAAC
This sequence comes from Priapulus caudatus, assembly GCF_000485595.1. NCBI lineage: Eukaryota > Metazoa > Priapulida > Priapulimorpha > Priapulimorphida > Priapulidae > Priapulus > Priapulus caudatus. The sequence goes on from NW_014579479.1 coordinate 21,171, forward strand.
TGGTAAATCACTATAAATATATCATCATCATCTGAGTAATCACTAGAATCATTGAAATTATCGCTTTCTGTCTCCATCTAATACACCACACGCAATATGTTTACATAATGGCGTGTTTCAACGGGGGGCTGTGACGTCACATGACCTAGACTAATATTCATGTGTTTCTTACTGCGGATTTGAACTGCGGGCGCCGGATTTGAAATGGAATACGTTATTGAATGTATTTCTATGTATAAAAACGTTACAGAAGTTATAAAATTTGACTTCAATTGTCCTTTAATTTTACGGATAGATTACTAACACTAACAGAGAAACAAACACGTGATTAGCGCACGCTATCGCACATAGAAATACATAAATAGAGCGAGTCAATCGGTATAAATACATACGCTGTGAGTCATCCCAACATGTATTGCGTGCTACGACAACAATGCCATTTCGAGGCATTCATACTTTAACTTTTAATATTTTATTTGTTTTTAAATCGCAGTTTTTAGTGTATCCTTTTAAATGTTCTTAAACCACCCTTATATATACCTTATTATTATACCTTATTATGGTGATCACCTAACCGTGTGGCAATTTGTGGCATCCTAAACCAATAAACGGCAAAATGCATAGGAAACAGACAGACAGACAGACATAGTTCGTTTTTGTAGTAGTATAGATATCATGGAGTCCTGGTAGAATGGCTTATTTGTACATTTCCTATTTTTATTTTTATTAGTAAATTTCATGTGGTTTTATTTTCAAAGTATTTCTGCATGTCTGTCAGTGCACCAATTGTATATTTCTTTGAAAAACACATATTAATTATTACTAGCCATTTGCGGCCTGTGAATCACGGGCCTCTAGCATTTACCCAGGCATCATCAAAACATGATCGCAATATCCAAGAAGGAAATGAAGAAGCATAATAACTTGTATTGAAATTATAAAATGTAAAACAGACAGTTAATAAAAACAAAGTATTGCACTTCGACTCAGATTCATGCATTGTCACCTGTCCAAAGGCTATGATAGTTATATCAAAGAAATTCTATATTTGTCTAACACACAAATTGTTATTATACAACATGTTTGATATTTGTTGCCGAGTCGCTGAACAATCGCCACGTGTGCACTGCACTGTCGTTGCATTGTCTGACGGATTGTTGCGTTTAATATACATGAAATGCGATACATTAAAAAGTGTTGCAGGGTGTTGTGAGGAGCTCAGAGTTCAAGAAGTCGCGGGGATTGCTTGGTGTGCGGAAACAGAACATTATGTATACAGTGATTTGTTGTTAGTGTTTGTTTACAAAGCTGGTAAGTCATGCTTTGGTAGAAATAACAATCAACGTCCCTACACAGTACGGATGTCATTTAAACACCAAGCCCAGGCGAGACCATGAGATAGTTTTACAGCAATGTTTGTGGGCGAGGTGTACAGTTGCTTTTGTAATTATTTAGGGGAAGCGACCACCTGGTGTCCTGGTATCAGGAGATGAGACCGGTTACCCGTGTGTCAGGATATCTGACCGGTTTCATCATAACAGCAGGTATATCATTACACCATTGACGTTTGTAACATCAGTCTAATACGAGAACACCACACGGACGTTCAGTGACCTCATTGGGTAAACGGATGTTTCTTATATTAATTCAGTATATTTAGTTTCGTGATATATTATGTGCTTGACCTTACAGTTGTTAAATGGTGCGTGATGTTTGGATGATAATAATTCGATATGCAGCATCAACAGTTATATTGCAAACATAACCGGGGCGCGTTTATGTTCTATATCAATACGCTGCGTTTAATGAATTTATTTGTATTCTCTTTACTAATTTGTAGGAGAGCCTATATAGGACGTGAATTCTACAAGTGAAACAAGGCAGCCTACGAAGCTAAACACGTGGTCGTAACTTGAACGCCAGACAGGGTAGACACCTGACGTGTGTGACCAGTACGTGGCAGCTTTGCCTGAAACACGATGGAGTACGTGAGAATTAATTCCGGGGAAAATCCATTTGAGTGCAAACTGTGTGATGCTTCCTTCTCCTATCTGAGTAGAGTGAAGTTACACATGAGAAGTCACACGGGAGAGAAACCATATAAGTGCGAACTGTGTGATGCTACCTTTGCACAATTGGGGCTCCTGAAGACACACATGAGAACACACACGGGAGAGAAACCGTATAAGTGCACGCTGTGTGATGCTACCTTTGCACAATTGGGGCTCCTGAAGACACACATGAGAACACACACGGGAGAGAAACCGTATAAGTGCACGCTGTGTGATGCTACCTTTGCACAATTGGGGCTCCTGAAGACACACATGAGAACACACACGGGAGAGAAACCGTATAAGTGCACGCTGTGTGATGCTACCTTTGCACAATTGGGGCTCCTGAAGACACACATGAGA
>NW_014579479.1:30488-32190 GCF_000485595.1 Priapulus caudatus
GTACTAGAGCTAACTAGGCACAAACTGACGAGCATTGTGATTTGCCGGGGGGTAGGAGGGTGGAGCCCCTCTTCTGCTAGGGGGTACAGGGGTCTTCCCCAGGGTACAAGGGTTGTCCCCCAGAAAGGTTTTGTAGAAGACATTCAATTGTATAAAATACATGTAACTTTGATATGGATCATAAGATTAAAATTTTAATTAAATTAAAATTTTGGCCTCCTTTGTCTTTGATGAGGAATCTGTGGATCCGTCACTTATCACAGCAAGGAATTTGGACTCATTTATAGCTACAAACTGTTCCTGACGCCTTGTATCGGCTACGCCGTAATGAACCTCTGGCAGGCCTTGTCGGTGAGGTAAGTGCTGCCGACATCTAATCCCTTGGCCTTGTCAAGCTAGCACAGCTTGGCGTAATCGGTGTAGGGCCTGCCGTTTTTTCCAATAGCATGTGCATTTCTAATGGGGTTCACCATTTACTAATCGCTGGAAAGATGGCGCGCGTGCACTGTCCGGTATCACTGCTAAACAATGGCATCTAGTTACGAAGGAAAAACCGTAAATGAATTGAAATCAGAGTTGCAAAGTAGAGGTGCAAAGACATCTCGGAGGAAAGCTGATCTGCACATACACGTACGCTTGCGTGCGTGTGCACGTACGGTACACGTGGGCGCATGGGTGCATGCGTGCTTGCGCACGTACACGCATGTGCACGTACACGTCCGTGCGTGCGTGTGCACCAGCCTAAAAATTACTTCTTTTTTTTACGAGAGATTTTGTATGAAAAAAGAGCTCTCGTCATTTTTTTTACGGGAGCTATTTTAGGCTTGACCAGAGCTACTTTTTCATAGCATAATTTTGTAAAAATTTTCATAATATTGATGCACTGACTCTAATATCATTCATCAGCATTCAGCACTCAGCACTAGTATCACTATCAGATTATCAGTGTTAAGAAATCGTCAACAAATTACATTCGATCACATTTTTTTTATCTAATTAATTTCACTCGACTAAGAAACCAATCACATTCTTATTCAATTTCATTCACACAGACAGACATGCACTACACAGTACACATAGTAAGCAGTGCTCGAAATAAGCGTTGTCCGGTTGTCCGAGACAACCAGAATTTGTGCCGGACAACCTAACCAGTCTGAGACATTGTCCGGTGGACAACCAAGAAAAAAGTTGACGAAAAAACGCACTAACACATGAGAAGTCACACGGGAGAGAAACCATATAAGTGCGCGCTGTGTGATGCTACCTTTGCACACTCGGGTCACCTGAAGAGACACATGAGAAGTCACACGGGAGAGAAACCATATAAGTGTGGTCTGTGTGATGCCGCCTTCTCAACATCGGGTACTCTGAAGACACACATGAGAACTCACACGGGAGAGAAATCATATAAGTGCGATCTGTGTGATGCCGCCTTCTCAGATTCGAGTGCTCTGAAGTCACACATAAGAAGTCACACGGGAGAGAAACCGTATAAGTGTGATCTGTGTGATGCCGCCTTCTCAACATCGGGTGCTCTGAAGCCACACATGAGAATTCACACGGGAGAGAAACCGTATAAGTGCCAGCTGTGTGATGCTGCCTTCATACAATCGGGTTCACTGAAGGTACACATGAGATCTCACACGGGAGAGAAACCATATAAGTGCGATCTGTGTGATGCTACCTTCTCCCGCTTGGACCA
>NW_014579480.1:0-11981 GCF_000485595.1 Priapulus caudatus
CAGCAGCAGCGTCAGCATCAGATGACAGACTCGCACTGGAGAGGATGGCGGAGCTGTTATTATGAAGCGCTGGGTCGACCCGCACTGATGGCCTGTAGTTTGGTAAGATATGCAGCCTCACCTCCTGCAGAAGTGAGAGAGAGAGACTACTGGACTCCCGATCTAGTGTAAGTGGCCCTTCTTCTTGCTAGCGTTATAATAACGCGTTACTAGCATAGCTAACATACTAACTACTAAAACTAACATTTTAACATACTAAGTACTAAAACGACATCATCATTTATCATTCGATTTTTCATTTTTTTCTTTGTTTTTTTTTTCAGGTCCCCCACAATGGATCACCACGTTGCCGTCGTGTGGGGGCTTGCGTACTCCTGTGATTCTAAGGTTGAGGTCAGCAATGGTCTAACCATGCTGAACCGGCCAAGGAAGAGGAGTCCGACTAAGAGTGATCCAAACCCTGCACCTACTTTTTGTAATGTTTTTTGTTTAAATTTTTTTTCCCTTCGACATGAGCGACACACGGCACTACCACTTGGGGAGAGAGCAGAGGCAAGACAGATGGGCGGATAGACAAGCAGACGAGATTCCAGCATCCATCCACTATCGTCTGTCTTCAAGAGAGGACAGGTGAGTCCTAAACAACATTGCACTGTTTACTTTCTGTTTTACATTATTATATTTTACATTCTACGTATTGCTCCATGTGATTTGGCTTCGTTGTTTGCTGCTCTTGTTGTTCAATGTTTCCAGAGTGATCGAGTCATCCCAGATTTATTGAGTCATCCCAGTCATCCAGGTCTCTCTCCACGACAGAACCACTTGACGACTGATTGCGTGAGCAGAGCTGGTTGGGTATGAGGTGAAACGTATGCACGCATGTTCTTGCCACACACGCACATATGTTCATCTCTATATTCGCGATTCGCGATTCGTATTATCTCGTTATTCGTTATTCGTATATTGCGGCTCGTTATTCGCGTATTGCGGCTCGTTATTCGCGTATTGCGGCTCGTTATTCGTATATTGCGGCTCGTTATTCGCGTTGCTGCTCGTTTATTTGTTATATTGCGGCTCTCCGTTAATAATTCGGCGTTCGTATTGCCTGCTCGTAATTCGCCGTATTGCACCGCGCCTGACTCGTATTCGTATTTGCGGCCCTTCGTTACCTATTCGCGTAATTGCGGGCTCGTTATTCGCGTATTTGCCTGCTCGTTATTTAGTTCGTAATTGGCTCGTTATTCGCGTATTGCGGCTCGTTATTCGCGTATTGCCGGCCTCGTTATTCGCAACTCGTTGTTACGTTCGCTTTCGCGACGCGTTTAATATTTTCTCTTCGCCATGAAAGAAAGTTCCTGGGCCTTTGCCCGCGGGCAAGGGGTTGGGGGTGGTCAAAGCTTTTCTGGTGACAGGTACTCCACACATTTATTTGTTTTTTGTTCAATTTTCCCCCTCGACATTGAGTGACACACGGCACTACCACTCGCGAGAGATAGCCAGCAGGCAAGACAGATGGGGCGCGCGTTAAGACATAGCAGACGAGATTCCAGCATCTTCCATCCAACTATCGCTCTGTCCTCGGAGAGGACGGGTGAGCTCCTAAACTACATTGTACTGCCATTGACATGTAAATGGGCTTCGTTCATCCCTTTCTTCCAGGTTGTGCAATGAGTGAGCCACACATGGCACTTACCCTTTCGGAGAGATGCATGCCAGAAGACAAGGACAGATGCCGCGCGCGATTATGAACAAGCAGACGATTGTACAACTTCAATATTCGATTTATTGATTTTTCGTTAAACTTCCAATAGTTAATCATTTTGATTTATTGTAAACTTTATTGAATTCTTGACACTTGGATTTGTGAATCTTTCGTGAATTTGTGAATATAGGGCTATTTATTTAGCCACGTGATGATTTTACTCCATGTGTTGCTGTTTCTATCACTGTCATAACTTGCGTCATACTTTGTCGTAACATAGCGGAACATGCTTGACGCTACGGACGTAAGATACGACGTACATTACACTTTTACGACGCGCACACCTTCCACAACGTAGAAGCTGACGACGACATCGACGATGCTGACATAACATGTGCGCGCGCTCTGTCTAGCGGCATATTCATATTACATATATTGACACACATAGATATACACACAATAGGGGACATTATACACACATATACACATAATTACACACAATTAGATATACCACATACACACATAGATAATACACATTTACAACACAATAGATATACACACATATACACAATAGATATACACATACATACACAATTTAGATATACACACATAGCTAGACGACGACATCGACTATGGCTGACATTTAGACATTGTGCGCGGCTCTTATATATACAATTAAAAGCTATACACATACACACATAGAATATACACACTAATAAGACATATACACATATATACACATACACACGTATGATATACACACACACAACAGATATTTACACACATATATTACACATACACATGCGCGCGGCTCTGTAAACGGCACATAGATATACACACATAGATAGATATTTACCACATACACACATTAGATATACACATACACACAATAGATATACACATACACATAGTAGTGCGCACAACACGCACACAGCTACACGCACACACGCTACAACCGCACACCCGCTACACGACAGACGTTACACGCTACACGCAACACTGCAGCTCTGGCATGCAGGCACCGGATTTCACTCCTAACGTTTAATTCAAGCCTGTTGAAATTTGATGTGTAATTACTATTCCTCGATCCTTTATATCAGCAATTATTGTCGTAGGCGGCTGCCATTCCGGGAAACTTTATGCAATACAGGCTTTCCCAAATAACTTTGTATGGTTGTTGCAAAACAGCTGGTCAAAATTTGCCTGCAAATACTGTACACAGGCCAAAACGCTCACGCAACGCACACGCACGCAACGACGCAACACGCAACGCACGCCACGCACACGGCATGCACCATTACACACATACACTAGATCGCAGGTACAGTGGCCCGTAGTTAGGATTTTTCAGGGGGGGGTGGCACTGGGGGAGGGCCTTACCATTTCGGGGGGAAGGGGGCCACAATATATAATTGACTTTTCAACTGCTTGGAGGTAGCCTGAAATGTATAGAGGCCACCATAATATCGTCAAGGATATTCGCGTCTATTGTCGTTTCTGAACCAAAGATTCGAACCTATCTATTCTTTGTGATTTACTGTTCTAACGGCATTGTTTGTGTTTTGGTAATTCAATTGTTTTTTTATAAAGCATGAATTTTTGAGTGGTGCGGGGGGGGGGGCACCTGCGGGGGCAACAGAAAATTTTGTGGGAGGGCATGTGCCCCCCCAGGGCCCCCCCGTAGCTACGCCCCTGCGTAGGTACACATTACACACCACCGCACGCACGCACGATGCACGCACGGCACACAACACACATACACACCGCACGCTTCGCACACATACACAAATACGCACGCACGCGGCACGCACACGTACACATACACACCACGCTACGCAGCCACGCACGCACGCACGCACGCACACACACACGTACACGACGCACGCCGGCACACAGTATTACACGCCTCGCATTCATACATACTCACGCACATGCACTGCGATCGCACACATGCACACGCACCCGCACACACACATACCGTACGCACACATACACATGCACGCACACATCACACACCGAACGCACACTGATGAACAAACACGCACTTCCTTACTTCTACTTCTGACTTCTATACTGGACAGTCCGTGAGATTATAAAACGTCCATGGGACGTGCGAAAGAACTCCAGCTGTGCGACGTGGTGAGAGGCTTGCATTAGAACATTTTTCAAAAGTGTAGACCAGTAACGTTTCCAGAGATCGAGGACTTCTCTGGGCCAGGCCACTCATTACTGAGTGCGAACTAGGCATACCGGCCAATAGGCTGTTGCGAGCTGTTTGTAGTTGCCCAGCTGGAGATGCGTTTCACTTCCTCGAGCGTGCGCATAACACTCGAAACTGCCTGCCATCAATGTTTTTCCAGAGAGACCAGTGGAATTGACTGTGCTGTGTGGACTACGTGCAGTTAGTTGACTCCGCGTAGCAGATTCCAGCTTCTGATTGTTCTAGGAAAGAGCTGAACCTGTACCCATCTGCTTCCGGGTTTCTGATGTTGTTGTTGTGAGCTGGTGTGTGCCGCGCATATGCTGGTGCTTTTGGTGATGAAAGATGGAAAGGTCTCGACTGCTGCCTGTCCTGTTGATTATCTTCCAAATAGGGCCTGTTCGGTTGACAAACTGCGTTCCTGCAAGGAGGGCCATTTGTTAGCGTCTGCGATCATTTGTGTAACACTCTCAGTTTGCTGGTAATTCCCTGTTACGAAGCGTGCTGCTTTTCGTCTTTGCCCACTTTCTCCAGCGGGAGGTGATATCCTTCTGAGTGTGTGGATCCCAGACGACTACTTGCCGATACTCGAGGGCTCGCCTCAACGTATGCTTTAGTATGCCATCTCCTTGAAGTTCTGGGCATCTACATAGGATTCCTGCGGATTGAAATTTAGCGGCCCCGCCGTTGCCTTCCCTTTTCGACCGACGACTTGATGTGGGTAGGACCAAGAGATGCGTCATCAGTGAATCCACGCCGACGGTAAGGTAGAGATTTGATGTTCCTCCTTTTTGAGCTTAGGTTCCCATGATTTTGTTATAGGTCTGCTTTTATGTGCGTTTAGTTTTCTTGTTATGTGCAGTGGTGTGTGCAGACTTTTTTTTGGCGATTAAATGACATTTGCCAGTTTTTGGACCATTGAACAAGCTTATCGATATCCTTTTGCGGAGAAGCTCTGTATCAGCTCGCTTCTGATTGGGTTTGTAGTATGAGACCAATCATCTGCAAACAGATCGGAGTGTTGTAGTCGATGCCCATTACATATGTCGTTTATAGAAAACGAGGGAACAGGAGGGGGGCCGCAGCGCACTGTTCCCTTGGGGGAACAAACCACAACCTGACTTACCTCGCGTACATTTTCTTGATTTTTGACCATCTAACACTACAGATTTGGTGGCCTTTTGGTCAGCCATTACGTATCCATAATCAAAGTATCTTTCCCCTTGTTCCATAGTAGTTTAGCTTATGAAGCAGTTTATTATGGCTGGCGACTGCTGTCGAAAGCCTGTTGCGAAGTCGTAGGATTCGCACGTTCTTGACTTTGTTCTTTGTTATCCAGCCTGTAACTAGGTCATTGACAGGTTGGAAAGCAGCTGAGTCTCACACTGTGAGACTTCCTGAAACCATGTTGGCAGTTGCAAGTATATTGTTATTGGTCGAAAGTTGGGTCCAGTCACACTCCTGAATATGATTGTGTTTCCATGACTTTGCATGCCACACAGGTAAGGGATATTCGTGCGGTCTGTAGTTTGCCGGTCAGCATATTGTTTCCTTTCTTGTTGAGCAGCTATTGATGTTTTGTTAGCGTTTAGCCAATCCTCTGGCAGTCACCGGCGGCGGGCGGCTGTGTATACTTTGCTTGTATATACAGACACAGCATCGGTCCCTATGATCTCTGCATAGTTCTTCAGCAGTCGTTGTTGGTAGATTGTCAGGGCCAATTGCTTCTCTTGAGGATTCTTAAGGCCATCTTTTAGTAGTTTAATTACGCCAGTAAGGTAATGGAGATGTCTTCCATTGTTGAGTGGGCGTGCATGGGCCATGCTCAGGGGATATTTGTCTTTACTTTTCTGTCAGTAAAAACATGATTCGTACTGGTTCTTGGGCTAGACCTCTGGCTCTTCTCTATTGTAGTAGACACTAAGCTCTGTTTTTTGTATAGTTAGTGTCGGATATTGCCCAATAATATCTTTTTTCTTATTTTTAATGAAATTCCAGAGTCTGTTGTGATTTCAGACCTGCTTGTTTTCAAATAGACTCTCTAAGATATTTGCTTGTATTCTAATTGTAGTTGCCTCCTTAATTTCTCGCTGAGTTTCTTCGCCTAGAGTTCTCTATTCAGCATCTGTCTTATGTTTTCTTTGCCTTAGTTCCACCTTCGTTTCCTTTTTTTTTCATTATGCTTTTTTATTTTTTCTGGTGATGTATGGAATGTTATTGTTTGGTCTTTCTATGATTTTTTTTTGGTACGTCGTCTTTATTGATTACAGTCTGCGATACTTGACTGTAGGAATATTCCCAGTTCCAGTGTTGACGCTCCTCCCTTCCTGCCTCTCTCAGAAATTTTCCTTAAATGCTAAGAGGTCAGTCTCCGAGTAGAGAGGTGCCTCTGCCTTTCCATACATGTATATGGTTCGTTTCATGGTTTTTTGTTTGGAGTGATTCTGTGCTTATATTTAGCTGTAACTGCCCCATGAACATGGTCACCTGATACCTGCGTAACAGTTTTGAACTGCCTCGATTAGGGTCTGGAGACGGAGGTGAAACAAGGTCAAGGTATTTTCACGATTGGTTCTTCAACCATCTGCGTATAAGTATAGATCATTCACAGTGGAAAGTAGTGCTCGTTGAGTTCCATGCTGCTATTGTGCGGTGCATCTTTAATTGTCAGTGCTTTCCAATTATACTTGGCATTGTTGAAATTCACAGAATCAGTAGTTCTGCCCATTTATTGTCGAGTTTCTAATTCTTTGAGTGATTGTCTGAATTTTTAGGGAGTTTTTTCAAATTGGCTGAGTAGGCGGTCTATAAGCAGACTAATTGACTGCATAGCGCTTGATTTTTTTCCTTTTGAAGTAAGTTTGACTGTCCTGCCCAGTTCACATTCGATTGCCGACCTCCTCAATCTCGGTTGTATGTAGTTTCCTTTCTTTGTATTTCAACGAACAACTCTCTCCCTCCCATAGGCATCTCTGTCTTTCTTCAGTCCATGTCATCGGTTGTGGGAAGACTCTCCTCGTTGGTAAACGAACCATCTAGATGCGACTCCCTGGTTCTAGGCATTATGTCTGGTTTTTTCATCCCACGTAGTGAGTGCAGGAGTCTTTCCTTTTCCTGGTCGCTCTTCAGGCGCTCTCTACAATTGACAGTCATGATTTTTAAATCACCATAATTTTGTTACCTATTTGGTATACGTGGGAGGCGGGGGGGGTTAGCAAGTTTCGGGGGGGGGGGGGCAGTCATCAAAATTTGGTCAAAGTAGGCTATTCATTAAAATGCATAAAAGTTGCGTCACTTAGGATTCGGCGGGTTATCCCTTGGCTGAATGATGATTCAGATAATGTCTGCGTTGCTGGCAGGAGAGGGCTATCCACACACATGTGCTGGTGCTTTAGTTTTTTCATACTCCCTAGGGGCGTCATGTCATATGCGTACGCGTACACGTAACATATACACACGCGCGCACAACATACCACACACCACACACACACACACAACACACAACACATCACACACACACACATACATATACGCACACGCACACTCACGCACGCACACACACACACACACACCACAACCCACACAACACACAACACACACATCATCACCACACACACACACAACACACACACCACACACACACAACACACACACACACACACACAAATTATATATATATCAGGAGTAATAATTAGGCAATTCACTTATCTACTTTCTGACTATATATATATATATAACTATATATATATATATATATATATATTATATATATATATATATATCATATTACTGCTAATGGAAGACGAAGGCGTTGGCCTCGGCTGTGTTCGCGATCCGAAATATGACGGTTTTATATGGTCTCATGAAACAAATAGGAATATTGAGAAATTGCTGCCCGTCCAATAATGCTCAGCTAGTGTCAGCAATCGGTAGATCTAATAATGCTAACTCCAAACCAAGAGGATAGGGCGGATAAATCCCACCTATCCTCTTGCGGCTTTTGGGTTACATTATTGCTATCCTACAATCCGCCGGTAGCAATGAGCTTCCAAGTGCAGATGACTAATAATTAGCATCGCCCAATTAGACTGTACAGCAGTTGAAAACTACATATATAACAGAAAGTACAAATAGCGATATCTACATTCTGATATAGATTATATTTGCAACTTGCATGCACGACAAAATTCATTGAAACGCGAAATGATAATCTGAATAGGACTTAAAAATTCAGATTCAACACGGACAGAAACTCTCCTTCACGCGCACGCACACACGCACGCCCACGCACATACGCCACGTAAATTCTTGAACAAACGAATGTGCGTGTGCCTGTGAATTGATAGAGAGAATGTGAGAGAGAGAAGCTGTGATGTGAGTTGAGAGAGCTGAGGACACGAGAGATAGCGATTAGCTTAGAGGTGGGAGGGAGGCAAATTTTATCGGTGCATTAAGACGATACTCTCAGGACGTTTGCACAATTGTTGCGGAGTCTTTCGCGCACCGTCGATTCCAAGTCGGTTGTACGCATGCGTCAAGGGCTCGCACTTCCGTTAATACTATGTTGAACTTCGAACGCCGAAAACACCCTGTTTTGTCTGTAACTAACACAATTTCTGTGTAAGAAAAAATTAGTTGTTAGTTAGAGCGAAATTCGTTCACTGTTGTCGATTCGCAAAGTTTCGTCGTCTTAAGAGCGCTAAGCGAAGATATCAACGATTACATTGCCCCCTACTTGATTTATTCACGCTTCCAAGATGCGCTGATCCTAGGCAATTTCAGCAAAATATTATACTTAGAAAAATCATTGGATCGGCAACACAGGCGCGCTCGTTTCGCCTTACCACCACCAAGGTAACAATGCAATACTTAATCATATATTCTCCGTGCGTTGGGTTTTAAGGTTGTTTGCCTGATGTATTAGATGAGGTATAATCACTGATCAAAATCCCAAATAAAATGACAAAATCAAATTGCCATGTTTGATCAGCTGTTGATGTCTCCCCAGGCCACTTGAAAGCGTTTCACATAAAATATAATGCTAACTAATTACGAAACTATTTACTGACCCCAAATCTTAATGTTTTCTATACTCTCTTTCACCTATTATTGCGAACAGTTTCCTGTCGCAAATTCCGTCCAAAATTTCTACGTGCAACAATATACGCTGCCGGCCGCCATTGCTCTCGCGGCTCACTGCTTGCCGCTTACACTAATAATTATATCAGCAGGTAGGGAAAGCGGATCGCAAAATTCGCTCGACGCTCGGCCTGCGCATTCACACATTCACAGCACGAATACACATCCAACAGCTGCCATCTTTGTTTTCTAATGGTCAAGAAACAGATGCTTCACTTGTTAATACACCACACACCTACCTGTCTCTGTTCGTAACCCCGCAGTGTGTCACGCACCACCCCCACCATGCACACAAAGCCACCTGACGATATTCTCGCGCTTCGCCGAACCTTGCCCCCGTAACTGGTCAAATGGTTGTCAGAATCAGGGCTATATAGTACCTGGGACTCGCTCCACTTCGATTACCCATCGACCGAGTGACTAAGCTAAGCGAGACGGTGGGAGCGCGCCTCAGTGCCAGTCTATGAACTATAGCGAGCGCGCAGCGGCCGCAACTGCTTCTCCCAACTCTCATACTTGAGCCTCGCCATCTGCGAACGTTGCAAAAACGTTGCAGCCGTTGCCGGCGCAAGCAATGAGGTCACGAGAGCGCAGGTTAGCGTGCTTTGCCTGATTCTGACAGCATTTACCATTAAATTACGCGGGAAAGGTTCCCGCGAACTCCAAGAATTGTCTGAAGTCGTTGTGTGATTTCGCGTTGACACAGCCTCGGATACGAACAGAGACAGTAAGTTTTTATAACAAGTTGACCCATCGTTCTCTGACATAGCAAAAACAAGATTGGCCAGCTGTTGGATGTGCTTATTCTCGTGTGTGTAAAGTGTGAAATCAGCCGAGCGCGCTCGGGAATGAAATTTTGCCGACTCCCGCTTTCTCTACCTGCTATAATATATTTTAGTGTAACGCGGCAACAGTGAAGCCGCCCCGAGAGCACTCCGGCGCGCAGCGTATTATGGCTCTGCACGTAGCCGCAGGATCTTGGACGGAAAATTGCACAGAAAAACTTGCTCCGGCAATAATAGGTTCGAAAGAGAGTATAGAAACATTAAGAATTTGGTAAGTAAATCGATGTTCGTATTTAGTTTAGCATTATATTTTATTGAAACGCCTTCAAGTGTCTGGAGGGTGTCTCCATCTCAATCAAAATTCAAATTCAACATTTCAAATAAAGTTTATTGCCAAGGATAATCGCTGACCATAACAAGCAAATACAAACTACAATAAAAACAAGTTTCCTAGACTAATTAAAAAACAAAGAGAGAAATTGATGTGTTTATACTACTTAAGTCTGAGAGAATCAAGCAGTATACGATAAAGACGTAGTTCCAGGCTGATGTAGATTCCAGTAGATTTCCAGTTGAGCACGGTGTAGGTACTGACTTATTTTCCCACTTCAAAATAACCATCACAATCCTAACGCTGCATTATTAATTCGAGCACTTCATACTTCACCGACCAGATTGTATTGACTTTTAGTCACAGTGCGATTGCATGAGTAACGCGGCCCAAGCCTTAGTGTAGCACGCGGATTAGTGCGGCATTTTAGTTAGAACACATTTGCGTGCGTCCCAAACTATCTTGATCCTGAATTAGTTGCCCGCAATTTTATTGCCTATTAACTCTGTTTACAATAATTAACATTACATATTTACATCTTGCACATGCCAATTAGCAATTTGTCTGGCAGCTAGTGCAAGCGATACCAGTTGAGCGTTTGTGATCATATATCTTTAATATGATCAGAGTGATCAAGATACTTACGTGGCCGAAAGTAGCAAAGATACATTGTACTGATTCAGACAGCGTGGCGTGAGCATCGTGTACTGGGAGCCGGATGGTGAATTGGGCCCAATTGCGTGCAAGCCAATCTGCCTGCCCGCATTCCCAATCCTTGATTGTGCGACCTGAACATTGCAGTTTACACTTGCTGGCGCGCACGGTTTGGGACGTTTCCGTTGCGAACGTTGGAGGGAGGTGTGATATTCTAATATCCGGTGTCGTTAGAATTTTCTGCTGCTTAGATTTTCTCTTATCTTACTACTGCCTAGCCAGTATGTTGTTTACATTTTTCTCATTGATGTATTATACACGGTGACTGCATCCATTACTATTCCTGTCATTGTATATAATGTGCCCAGTTTTATCGCACGTCAGAGTGCTAGCTACGATGGGACCCCACCCATTTATTAAAAAAATAAGATTTCATGGTAGAGTTCATCTGTTTGCTATAGCTTGTTATGTCATGAGCTCATTCTCATGCGGCTCGGCGTCGGTTGCATCGGTGGAACTGGTTCGCGCCCACCTTCCTGCAAATAATCACCCCACCTGCTCCAGTCATCTAGCAGTTCACGGCCTGATCGGTGAGCTGACGTCGGTGTCGTCCCCGCTGATCGTGCAGGAAACATCGGCGGAGACAGACTGCCGTCTCCGACGATCGCTGCAGATCACGCGGACCTATGCAATACATGTCTACCCGACCGGCTGCGCGGCCGGTGCGTATCGTTCTGAGCCCTTTCCTCCTATGGTACATGTCCACACGATAGTGTGTGAGTACGTTCTGCCCTCGCTACAGAGTGCGCACATGTTTACCCAGCCACCGCACCCGCCCGGCGCCCGCCCGCTGTATCGTTACCATTCCCGCCCCTCACAGTGCCCAATATTTGATACATCCATGCCCCTGGTGTCGTCACACCCCTTCCCCAGGCGTTGCGATCATTAACGTTGAGTCCGGAGTCAAATACTCCATGACCTCTTAACTGTCCGACTTCCCTGATTCACACTGCATGCTTGGCACGTCGCCCCCCCGCCCGGCCCCCTCACCCACCCACGTCCACCCCCAAACCATCATTCCCGCCCCTCTCACCAAAGCAATTACCCTTGCCAATCAAAACTCCCGCGACTCACCAGTGTGCACTCCTAAAGAAATTCTGTTAAATCTAG
>NW_014579480.1:12006-13599 GCF_000485595.1 Priapulus caudatus
CGTTTATTTTTTTCCAGGTTGTGCATTGAGCCACCACTCGGGGAGAGAGCAGAGACAAGACGGATGAGCGGATAGACAAGCAGACGAGATTCCAGCATCCATCCACTATCGTCTGTCCTCGGGAGAGGACGGGTGAGTCGTAAACAACATTGCACTGCCATACATGTAATGTGCTTCGTTTATTTTTTTCCATGTTGTGCATTGAGCCACACACGGCACTACCACTCTGGAAGAGATCAAGGCAAGACAGATGGGCGGATAGACAAGCAGACGAGATTCCAGCATCCATCCACTATCGTCTGTCTTCGGGAGAGGACGGGTGAGTCGTAAACAACATTGTACTGCCATACATGTAATGTGCTTCGTTTATTTTTTTCCATGTTGTGCATTGAGCCACACACAGCACTACCAGACGGGGAGATAGCAGAGGCAAGGCAGATGGGCGGATAGACAAGCAGACGATTTGTACTCTTCCATATTGATTCATTGATTTATTGTGAACTTTATTGAATTCTTGTAAACTTCAATATTAATTATTGTGAACTTTATTGAATTATTGTACACTTGATTGTGAATTTTGTGAATTTGTGAATATATAAGGCTATTTATTTAGCCACGTGATTATTTACTCTGTGTTGCTGTTTCTATCACTGTCATACTTGGTCATAACTTTGCGTAACATAGCGGAACATGCTTGACGCTACGACGTACAGATACGACGTACATTACACTACGACGCGCACACCTTCCACACGTGAAGCTGACGACGACATCGACGATGCTGACATAGACATGCGCGCGGCTCTAGATATACAATAGATATACACATACATACAATAAATATACACACACATACATACACACACAAAACTTTTAGGTGTATAGACAGATATTTCTTAAAACTATTCAAAGATAGATATACACACGTAACTTAAACGTTATAAAGACTGATTTTACATACGGACGTATATATAACACTTTTAGAAAATGTGTTCACACATTTAACGACATTTAAGCTTTATCATATTTAAATATATTACAAGTCAAGAGGACACCTCTACTAGATAAACACGACATAATTATAAATTTCATGAAGAAAACGAAGTTTTTTTTATTTTTATTTTTTTAAAATTTATTTCCAGACTTGACACAAGTACATACATTTACACATATAGCTGATCAAATATGTAGACACATACAGGATTTGAACACTAATAAGAACATATTCAAAGCATATTTTAGATCATATTAAAAAAATTGGGAAAATTATAAGTACGGACTACACTAGATAAAATCACCAACAAAATGCAGTACGATGTATACATTACATATAGTAAACAAGCAAATTATAGGCGGTAAATTATAATAAGTTACTGTACAAAGGCCACGACTACTAATTCAACAAAGTTCTGCACATTGCGCATGTTGGCATACCTTTTGTAGTCATATACAATAGAGTAGTATATTGTTTTATTGTAAGCTGTGAAATAAAGCAGCCCATTTACCATAAAACTTGTTCATATTGTTATTTGTTTGTGCAATATATTTTTCTATATCCATCATATGTTTGATGTTGGCTTTCACTGCAGCGAT